>NW_018408882.1:364345-401517 GCF_002113885.1 Mizuhopecten yessoensis
CCCCCCTCCTCACATACACACACACACACATACACCAATTAGTCCCCACTTATGGTCAAATTTAATCATTTGAAACAAGCAATGACTACAAGTGCGTGTTTATTCCTATGTATGATTTGAATATCTGTATTGCTATCTCAGAAATAGAACATGCATACGTTTATCTTGTATGTCTTCATTACACTTCGTGTCGGTTGTAAATATATTTGGGTAGCTTTGAAGTCCACCAACTGACCTCTCGCAGACTGCTGAAGCATGCGAAATGCATCACTTACATCTAGCGAATCTGAAACTAATTCTGTCAATGATAAAATCTGTGTTCAGTTACAAATAAAAGTTAGAAGTTACAAACGAGCTTTGATATATGCGACTTTAAAACCGATAAACAAGTCCTGGGCCAGATCGAGAACGTAACCTGACGTTTTGCTTAGTTGGGAAAATTTCCAGTCGTCCACACCAAATGCCACGTCATTGAGTGCGCACATTCGCACACGTGTGTGTATGAACAATATGTGTATATATAACATACACATTGCTTTTCCGTATACTGGCCCTTGTATACTATTTGCTATGTGCGGGAAGCATCTTATCTGTAAACCACAAGTGGTGTACACATGATAGGCACGTATATCGAGAACATACAGATTTGTTTTTTGGTTCAGAATAGCTATATACATATGTCTATCTGTAGACGGAACACATCGATGTCCTTCAATTTTAAGTACAATTCATCTGTTGACCAGATGTTATATTGTTTTGAATCAAGATGGAGAAATGTACTAAAACGGGACTAGAATCGAGTTTATAAAACAAAAAAATCGCCATACACATCACAATTTAGGAGAACCTGTTATTGGAGCCAGTTATGTAGGGAGCACCTGTTACTGAGTCAGTGATGTAGGGAGCACCTGTTACTGAGTCAGTTATGTAGGGAGCACCTGTTACTGAGTCAGTTATGTACATGGAGAACCCGTTATTGGAGCCAGTTATGTAGGGAGCACCTGTTTCTGAGTCAGTTATGTACATGGAGCACCTGTTATTGGAGCCAGTTATGTACATGGAAAACCTGTTACTGAGTCAGTTATGTAGGGAGCACCTGTTACTGAGTCAGTTATGTACATGGAGAACCTGTTACTGAGCCAGTAATGTAGGGAGCACCTGTTACTGAGTCAGTTATGTAGGGAGCACCTATTACTGAGTCAGTTATGTACATGGAGAACCTGTTATTGAGCCAGTAATGTAGGGAGCACCTGTTACTGAGCCAGTTATGTAGGGAGCACCTGTTACTGAGCCAGTTATGTACATGGAGAACCTGTTATTGGAGCCAGTTATGTACATGGAGAACCTGTTACTGAGCCAGTTATGTAGGGAGCACCTGTTACTGGAGTCAGTTATGTAGGGAGCACCTGTTACTGAGCCAGTTATGAAGGGAGCACCTGTTACTGAGCCAGTTACGTAGGGAGCACCTGTTACTGAGTCAGTTATGTAGGGAGCACCTGCTACTGAGCCAGTTATGTAGGGAGCACCCGTTACTGAATCAGTTATGTAGGGAGCACCTGTTACTGAATCAGTTATGCACATGGAGCACCTGTTACTGAGCCAGTTATGTAGGAAGCACCTGTTACTGAGCCAGTTATGTGCATGGAGCACCTGTTACTGAGCCAGTTATGTATGGAGCACCTGTTACTGAGTCAGTTATGTAGGAAGCACCTGTTACTGAGTCAGTTATGTAGGGAGCACATGTTACTGAGCCAGTTATGTAGGGAGCACCTGTCACTGAACCAGTTATGTAGGGAGCACCTGTTACTGAGCCAGTTATGTACATGGAGAACCTGTTATTGGAGCCAGTTATGTACATGGAGAACCTGTTACTGAGTCAGTTACGTAGGAAGCACCTGTTACTGAGTCAGTTATGTAGGGAGCACCCGTTACTGAGTCAGTTAGGTAGGGAGCACCTGTTACTGAATCAGTTATGCACAGGGAGCACCTGTTACTGAGCCAGTTATGTAGGGAGCACCCGTTACTGAGTCAGTTAGGTAGGGAGCACCTGTTACTGAATCAGTTATGCACAGGGAGCACCTGTTACTGAGCCAGTTATGTACATGGAGAACCTGTTATTGGAGCCAGTTATGTACATGGAGAACCTGTTACTGAGCCAGTTATGTACATGGAGAACCTGTTATTGGAGCCAGTTATGTACATGGAGAACCTGTTACTGAGCCAGTTATGTAGGGAGCACCCGTTACTGAATCAGTTATGTAGGGAGCCCCTGTTACTGAATCAGTTATGCACATGGAGCACCTGTTACTGAGCCAGTTATGTATGGAGCACCTGTTACTGAGTCAGTTATGTACAGGGAGCACCTGTTACTGAGCCAGTTATGTAGGGAGCCCCTGTTACTGAGTCAGTTATGTACATGGAGCCCCTGTTACTGAGCCAGTTATGTAGGGAGCCCATGTTACTGAGCCAGTTATGTAGGGAGCACCTGCTACTGAGCCAGTTATGTAGGGAGCACCCGTTACTGAGTCAGTTAGGTAGGGAGCACCTGTTACTGAATCAGTTATGTAGGGAGCACCTGTTACTGAATCGGTTATGCACATGGAGCACCTGTTACTGAGCCAGTTATGTATGGAGCACCTGTTACTGAGTCAGTTATGTAGTGATGTAGGGAGCACCTGTTACTGAGTCAGTTATGCACATGGAGCACCTGTTACTGAGCCAGTTATGTAGGAAGCACCTGTTACTGAGCCAGTTATGTGCATGGAGCACCTGTTACTGAGCCAGTTATGTATGGAGCACCTGTTACTGAGTCAGTTATGTACAGGGAGCACCTGTTACTGAGCCAGTTATGTAGGAAGCACCTGTTACTGAGCCAGTTATGTACATGGAGCGCCTGTTACTGAGCCAGTTATGTAGGGAGCACCTGCTACTGAGCCATTTATGTAGGGAGCACCCGTTACTGAATCAGTTATGTAGGGAGCCCCTGTTACTGAATCAGTTATGCACATGGAGCACCTGTTACTGAGCCAGTTATGTAGGGAGCACCCGTTAGTGAATCAGTTATGTAGGGAGCACCTGTTACTGAATCAGTGATACACCGGGAGCACCTGTTACTGAGCCAGTTATGTAGGAAGCACCTGTTACTGAGCCAGTTATGTGCATGGAGCACCTGTTACTGAGCCAGTTATGTATGGAGCACCTGTTACTGAGTCAGTTATGTACAGGGAGCACCTGTTACTGAGCCAGTTATGTAGGAAGCACCTGTTACTGAGCCAGTTATGTACATGGAGAACCTGTTACTGAGCCAGTTATGTAGGGAGCACCTGTTACTGAACCAGTTATGTAGGGAGCACCTGTTACTGAAGTCATGATGGTTGGGAGCACATTTTTTTGAGTCAGTGATGAGAGATTATGATGAAGAACCAAAAATTAAACTTCTGCATTATGGATCTTTACTGCGTAGACCCTATTCCTTTTGGTCACAGCTGTTGAAAGGGCATTAAAACCCAGTATCTTCTATCATTTTATTATTTCTATACCCTGGTATAATTCCTGTTCAAGTGGTGCACGGTATACCAAGAAAAACAGTCGAGGCAAATAGAAGATGCATGTAGCAAAAGAGGAATGTAAATAAATAAGTGTTGCCAAACTGGACACATTTTTCAGTATTTTTAACAAATTATAAATGCTTTTTATTTTATCATGCAAACGTTCTGTCCTATATTGGTCTCTATTCTCCAGACATTTAAGTCTGTTTGCATTATGCCCCTTGAGGAAGTTGAAAGGAATACAGAAAATTGTTATCTCCCTTGCATAGGAAAATGGTCACAAGATTCATACCTCAGAAAAAAGATTTGAGTTCTATAATAAATCACTTTGGTCACGATGTAAAAGCTCTCTACATGTAACCTTAAATCAGACAGTGGTATTACCGAGTCCTGTGGGAAAGGAAGGAAAAGATTATACTCTCTTATTGGTATAGGCATTCACGCTAATGGACTTAATCCTGTAACTAGTTTTAATATAGTAAAATCTGTTGTTTATTGGTGTATGCTATATGGAGGCGAACTTTGGAACCAATAAATCTGTTGAAGAATTAGAACTCACTCATAGATATGTCTGAAGGCGTTGTATTGGAAAACGTCATCAACTGTTGTAATCTCACAATGTTTAGAAGTTTTTAATATCTGGAGTAAGGTAGAAATTTAAAAAACTGCTATTTTGGAATAAGTTGTATTTAGGAAATGTAAAGTTTGTATGGAAGTCCTTGTTTATTATTAGATTATGTCATTTCATGTTTGGCGAACTGTCCGCTGTACAAATAGGATTTATTCCAGATGTGTTCAGCATCATGAAAAAGTTGAATATAGAATCATTTTTAATTGACTTTTTAACCAACATATTTGTACCTCCAAAATCATGCTGGAAACATTTTATTGAAAGATTTATTACAGATTTCTATCACATACAGTGGAGAGATGCACTGTCTACAAAAGCGGAATTGCTTCGTTATTCTGCCATACACAGTTATCGGGGAATCAGGCCTATATAAGAACGGAGTACCAAGCAAAAATCGCATAAGTGTCAGTTTAAAGAGCTAATGCAATATTCATTTATATTTGAATGCTATATTGCATTATGTAAAATTTGTGGTAAATCTACTGCTGATGTTGTTTTTCATTTTCTGTTCGAGTGTCCCGAATTGCTTAAAACGTGTGACTTAATGATGGATGGTGTGGTGAATGCTTCATTAGTCCCCGCATTCGCAAACTTAAGAGGATGAAAACCAATGCAGTTTCTTATGAGAAGATCGTGTGAATATACTACTAGACGACTACTAGTGGGAAAATCTGATGATCAATATGTCAATTAATCTAGAAAGAATGGTGTGCGAGATTGACACATTATTGTAACTCTCTTCCTTTTTCTATTGATGAATGCTATCTTTATGTAATGTGAAATGTGAACATATATGTATGCATTGATTGACTTTAATCTCTTGTAAAAGAGGAAATAAAGAATGTTTGTCAAGAACCGTTTTTCCCGTACACAGTAACCTCCCCTTGACTTGCTTTTGGATATAACTGTAGCACAATTAGGCTAGCACACTTCCATTGACAAGGTAGCTCAATTGATTACAGTATAATAATCTAAGTGCCGAGAGCACTCAGGGATGCTGTGTATGAAGGATTCAAATAATGGAATGAAGGAGGTGGTATATCAGTACAGAGTGGCAGTAAATAATAAAGAACATGTTGTTGAGTAAGGGTCATAATAGCCCATCCCTTAATCCTTATTTTCGATAAAAATATATATAACGAGCAGAGTATTGCTAAGTCAATTGAAACTTGTCTGATATTTGGTCCTTAATCAGTGTTTCAAATCGATGGAAATCCTTCAAGGAATGAAGCTGCTAAAGCGCACACAATGATCTTTTAAAAAATTATAACAGTGACCTTGACCAGACAAATTTGTCCCGTAAGATTATGGGAAAGTTTACGATTAAATAAAAAAAAAAAGTTTATAAAGATAATATTTATCAATAAGTATGATATTATTATTACAATTTGTTATTATCATGATTAATTATACGAGATTGTATTATTTCCAGTGCGTGTAATCACAGACTTATCCCGATATTGTTAGGCTAAAGACCTATATAATTATTCAGAATCTGGTTTATGTGAATAATATGTATATATGGTTTCAATTTTTGATGTTCAATATGCTATATTCAAGAAGCACTTGTATTATACTAATCGGGCCATTATCTAGAGATTGTACTGGGAAGCTATCTACAAACTCGTTAGGCACAGCTGTCGCATTGGGAAGCTATCTATAAACTTGTTAGGCACAGCTGCTGACGGCTACTTTAGTATAAGTCAACATTCTCTTTCACTTGGGAGACTTTCCATTGAGACAAAGAAAACACGAAGCCTTTTGTATCAAGGACAGATATCAAACAGTCGTTCAACAAGTCGCGAGCATGAAACTACGCAATGATGGACAAGGGGAGAAAACTCTTACACACACTTTAGAGTATTGGAAACGGGAGTAGTAGTAATTTGAACCAAATATAGTTCGGAACTTTCACCGATTAAAAACGCCACTGTTAGAGATCTTATCTTTCGCGGAAGGAGGATCAAGTGTTGTTAGTTTTTTTTGTGACGAAATTATTCGGTCAAAAAAGAATAGTAATCGGAGATTGATATAGTTCACGATGCTCACTGAAAAAACTCGGATTTTCATAAAAAAAATCAAAAAAAATCTTA
The DNA here is from genome assembly GCF_002113885.1 of Mizuhopecten yessoensis. Taxonomy (NCBI): domain Eukaryota; kingdom Metazoa; phylum Mollusca; class Bivalvia; order Pectinida; family Pectinidae; genus Mizuhopecten; species Mizuhopecten yessoensis. The sequence continues at coordinate 370,618 of NW_018408882.1, forward strand.
CATTTATTGATCGTTTTTATATGTATTTCATCATTTTATAGCATTAATCATACCGTGAAATAGTCAACACAGGCTTGGCGAGGACCGCTATGAATGCTGTACACAGCATCCAAAAATCTGAAGTTTTGAAGGTTTGAATCCCAGTCCAACACTTAGTACACTCTTGTTGATAATGTCTTGTTTATTTCATCTTTATTATTATCCATTAAAGTCCCCCAAGGTTTGGGTTTCATTTCAGAAATGATTTATTAAGGTTTCAGTCATATTAGTTTCTAATACTTTGTTACATTTATTGGCAGTGGTAAGGGATCCTTTAAAAAATCAAAACAAACGAAATTTCATGTACCAAATAAAGTTTATTTCTATGAACTTCTTCAGTGCTACATCTTGATTAAAAGTAGAAATGCCAGCAAGTCAACAGGGTTGAAAACTGGTGTCAGGAAACAGGACCAAAATTTTAATTACAAATGTTTTCAACAATTTTTTTATTACATCCAGTTTCCAACTTTAAAATCATTTCATTTTTATTTTAACAAGAGTAAGAATTCAAAATGTGTTTAATTTGTTAGAATACACGATTTGTTTCCACAACCATTTCCATGAATACATAGGAACTTAGGTTTCAGAGCATTCACCTGTGTAGTATATTAGATTTAGTGACGTAATGATAAATGATATGTATAAACAATGGAAATGGGTTTGGGTGTAAGAGATGTCAATAAAAAACTTTCCCACTGATGTTTTTACAATTTACCTGAAGCCTGTGGCATAGCAGTCACTGAAAGTCCACATGCTCACAATTCACTCATATTCAAAACATTCCTAACAGTGAGAAACTTTTCTTCTTCTAAGAAACTGGAAGCAACACAAAACCGTTCTTTCATCGCACAGCGCTTCCAGAAGTAAATAATAGTTACACTCAAACGCGAAGTTCATCAGTAGAGAAAGTGAACGTTTGCCACAGGGCGAGATGACAAGGAATTTTGTTTTGGTTCCAGTTTTACCCGCTTACATCCGTGCAGTATTGCTATGTATAATAATTATGCTGAATTTACATTAAAAGCATTTGGTACAAGTAGAATGGTTGAGAAAAAGTCGAATAAGTAACCTACATTCTAATATTAATGCATTCACATACTGTCATGCATTCACGTATTTACAAAAAGAAGGTCACCGTTGAATTATTACGTTTAAAAACAACATTTCATATTCATCACTCATGATTCCTCTTCTGCATCACAATCATGCTTGTAGTATCACTATATATAAGCGAAAGCTGCACAGTAATGAACAATGGTTTTTATGCCTACAGTGTTTCGTTAATTATTTTGTAGGTATTACAAATCGTTTGGTCATTTTAATATAGATGGCACTTATCTCTCTCAGGAAATAACAAATGAACATCATACAGTTTAAAAACCGTCAAAGTTTCAAAAATAAAAGTTGCGTCTAGAGGGTTCCAAAGCAAATGAAGATGGTCCTTGGAAATCAACAACTTCGGAACAGGATATAGCCTCCTTGTGTATTGGTAAAAACATTTTGTAATAAAATTTCATGTACACTACACACAAAGCAACAATACATTGTATCTATAACAACAATATTTAAGATTTAAAAACGTCTTTTCATCGTATACAAAAACATCTGGACACATCATTTTCACAATGGCAACATCAACATACTACATCACTAGTTCTGTACACAAATCTGGATAGATATAACTGTTAAAAAACAGGTTTTTTAAAAGGAATGTACAAAACAAAACAAAGTGACTTCCCACTTGAAATTGCATAAGTGATCTTTGTAACAAAACGGCGTCTGTGAACAAATTCTGATTTGCTTAAATGGAGTAGTCTGTTTTGAGCTTAATTCGCAATAGATCTTACATATCTGATTATGAAACCCCCCATTAAATATTTCTGAAGCGTTATAGTATTGTATCACATATTGCACCTTCCATTCCATCCTGATGAAATGACATGTTTTTCCAAAGTCACCCCTGAGTATTACTCAATGGCTGGTTACATTTTTTTGTGGGTTTTTTTCCTGTTTGTTTATCAAGAACATCAATCAAGGTTAAATCCACCATCTCCTTTTCTTTTGTTTCATTTACAAACAACTACATATGAAATGCTAGATACAGAAAAAATGAGGAAAAGTATGGAAAAGTAAAAAAAAAATCTTTGGAAAGCTGAGAAATAAATGACAAAATGCTTCGACAACCAGAAAAAATAATCAGTTAAAAAATCAAATACACTTTCTTCAAACCATCTTGCTCAAAATTTGCAAGAAAAGGCTAACCAAACTTCAGATCTTGATCCTAAGTGTCAGAATATCCAGGCACCTGGTCACTAACCTACTGCTTACTTTGTTAGATGCCTTTTTGTAGAAGATACCCGATTCCATGGAATTTATTTATTTCTTTGGGTCATAGCAGACATAAACTTGACATATAAAACAAAAGAAAGATTCTGACAAAAAGCAAATCTGTACAGGTTTATGTATTTGCTACATTTTTTTAAAACATTTTTGATTTGCTATTCACATTTTTTTCCCCCAACAGAAATTTGGTTTCATTTATCTAAATATAATTTCAAATAGCTGAGCCTTTCCCCTCCCTCAGAAAGATATTTAACAAAATGTTTTTCTCCTATAATTCCATCCCCCAAAAAACGTAATTTTCATAAAAGAACTAGCTAAATATGCAAGGTTAATCAACCATCAGCTCAAAATGCACACTGCCGGCATGTTCCAGACGGTCATACTGAATGTTGGCAGCATAGGCTCTGCACTCCACCATGATGAGAACTCCGGGGGTTGGGCGCTCAAACCTGACAAAGACTAGGGGAGACCGGTAGCCCTGCTGGTTGCGGAATGGGAAGTACTTGTAGTGGAAACCACCAGCCGGGTAGTAAGTGATGGGTCCAATGTTATCCTGGTCAGCTGGATTCTGCAGACACAAAATGGGCCAAATGGTTTAACATTAAATATCTCCATCACCTTTTTCTATACTATTTATATACATCTCCATATTAAAATGTGAAATAGATGTATTTTAATGAAATTTCTCACGAAATCTTGCACATATTTTCATTCAATGTACCCAAATATTTAACATATTAACAACCACAGGAAGCAGGGGTGTATCATTTCTTTAACCCAACTTCTGGTACTAGTAAATTTTGCAACAAGGCCGATAAACTTTATCAGTATTGACAATGTGACTATAGATGGAGATTGTAGCGGTTTTTTTTTCAAAATCTGCCTCCATGCTATTTCTCAAATTTTCATGCATGCCCTTTGACCAGTAAATTCCAGCAATGTATAAAATCTCATCTTTATTTCATCACTAACGAGTTATTGAAACTAGGCCATCATTAAATGCAACTATAATTGGCAGTTATTCCATATGATTTAATTCTGGTGTTAGGGCAACTACTAAGGCCTCATCAACAGACTAGCTGGTGAAATTTTCAACTTCCAAATTCAGGTTGTGGTTATCCTTCTGCATTAATTTTATATCTATAGTAAAGGCTTATCAACAGCATAAATAGTGATTTGGATAAATAACAAACCTCTCCTGTACACTTGACTGTGACATAGTAGTTCTGGTACATGTCAGCAATTTCTGATGGAATACCGCTACCACTTCCGTTCACATACATCTGGGGCATCCAGTCAAAGATCTGAAAATAAATCAGAAAAACTCACAAAAATTGTACACCATTAATTTGTTGTAAGGTGAAACACAAGCTAACTGTAAAAGGGTCAACTTTACAATCAATACTTTGTTTTGTTACTTAATTTCTTTTTTTAATTTAAGAGGTCCACAAGCTTTAACAGTCAAATAGTATATCCAATAGCACTCTTATGTCCCCAACCCTCATTACCAGCATGGGGAAAGTTTTTAAAAATCCTTTCTCAAGTATGAATTCTAATCTAAGTATCGTTTTAAAAAATGTTGGTAAATTCATCTAAAAGTTTTGTTTGGAAGTGTTTGTACTTTGTAACACCCGATATCCTGCCCCTCGGTCATTTTTGAGCATATATTCTTATTCCAATTTGTAACCTTAAGTCTTATTTCATGAAAGTGTTGAAATCTTCCAAATAAACTGTCAGAAATTTCTGATCCACACATTGCATCTTTAGACTTATGTTATCTGGCGTTGATCTCCCGTTATTGAGAAACATTTTTCTCTTACTTCTGGTCCTTCTGTTTGGCATTATCCCCTTGGCAACTTAGCGAGGAACTTAAACCCAAAAGTAACAATTCTTAAATTCCTTTTCTTGGTCAATACATACCCTATTGAGTTTGACAAGAATACAAGGCAATCCGTCATCAAACCCAAAGGCTTGTTGCTTGACACAGTCAGCTCCGAGATTTTGGGTGAGATCAAATCGGCAGGCCTTGTCCCACTCCGACTCGGGACGACGGCCATTGATGGCATCACAATCCACAATCACTCCGGTGTCAGTCACTTGGTTCTCATTCTCATAGTCTGTGAAATAAACCCAGATAATTTAGTCATATTCTGATCATTAATGATAAATCAATCTTTCTTTTAATTTTTTAAAGACCATAAGAAAACTTGTCAAAATATTTTAACACATTGAAGATTTTCATGTTTGAATGTAAACACAAATTATCAAGTTATGTTTCTTTGTCCTTCCTGAAAACAGAAGTTGGGGCATATCTATATAAAACATTTAACACAATTAAAACATGATTATTTTTTTTAATTTAAATTATGATCAACAATGAAAACAAGACGATACGAGAAGAACAGCTCTCATATATGTTCATACCCCTCTAATGTGACGGTAAGACATCAGAAACTTTGCATACGTACAGGAGAGGTAGGCCTCCATGTGGTCAGTATACGGACTGTAAGAGGTCGGGTCACCTTTCACAAATCGTACAAGTGTCGTTGTTACATCAGGAATTGGACGGAATCCCATACCTGCAAACAAAAAGGACAAGAAAATCTAATTTACTTTTCCACCACTTTTCCTTTCAGTGACAAAAAAAATCACTAACATTTAACAATTTCAGAAGCCAAGAAGATTTTTTCCTGACTTTTTCAGAGTCAAAACTTTTATGTTAAATAGAACTGTCATTTAAAACAAAGAGACAAATTCATTTATTGGAACAAAAAATATACTGTCATGGGTTAATGTTGTCTCATGTACTGTTTGATACAAACTGAGGTTACCAGAGCATTGTTATGCAATTTTCTAAACTAAATGTTTATACATTTCTTAACAAATTGAAAGCCTATACATTTTTTGCCTTTGTTCTGCTGATGGACCTTTAAACTTTGAAAAATCATATCAAACCAGCACTTTTATGCAACTTTCTATACTTCAATACATTTCTTAAAAATACTCCAGTCTATATTCACAATATTTTCTAAACTCATTGTAGTAAAATGAAAAGTAGAAATTTGAAATACCTGGGTTCTGTCTCAACAAGCTATCGGGACCGGATAGCTTGGGGAAGTTCCAGTCCAGGGTCTGATAGAACACAGCGATCAAGGCAATAAAGAACCCAGACAGACATGCATAGTAGATGGCGTAGAAAAGGGTGATCTGACCTACAAAAGTGAGAGGAAAAAATATTAAGATCAATAAACAAGCCATTCAGACAGATATGTCTCACATATGAGACCATCAATACCCATGTCAACTTTGGTTTCAGTGAAACTAACTAAAACCCAAAAACTTTATGTTGACGCTGCCGTCATCGCCGAAAAAGCAACACATACGGCTTGCTTCTGCTACTTTGTGGCAGCAAGACAAAAAAAGACTCCAGAACATCAGAGCTAGCCTATTCATGGTATATTATAAGTAAATATCAATAGAAATGCATTATCTTATAACGCTGTAGGTTTGGTTTTATTCTGTTTAATATTCTATTAAAAGCCAAGGCCATTTTTCCTAGTTGTAAAATATAGGTAACCAATACCAGATATGAGCAACAGTGAAGTTTCAGTGATATATATAAGTGTTTGGAATTACTTGTAAAATCATACTCGATCATCACTTCCAATCAAGTGACTGATTGTCGACTAATGATCAATCAAATTGAAATTAAATCCAGTAATATAATTTTATATTTGCTTTACGAAATTTGGGAATTAAAATCGGCCATCTGTTTGGAATTTCAGCGGGGCAAACAGGGTTAGACACTAACTGTGGATTGGTCGTCCACAGGACTAGTTGAATAGATTATTTACTAGTCCTTTGTCAAAGATTGCCTGATAACTAAGTAAACATCGCCATCTACAGCACGAAACATCAAGTAGGGGATAGTCCCTGGGACTTAAGATAACATGATAAACAAGAGGCCCAAGGGCCTTACCGGTCACCTGAGTTATATCATAGGTACTGGTAGCTTTATTTTATTGTTTAGATGTGATGTGGAAATCAGCATGTAAACTAAGTGAAATACAATACTTGTCATGTCATCAAAGGATAAGAATTTGAAAATATTTGTAAATGTTCCCTTTGGGGCCCCGCTCTAACCCCTGGGGATGGGGCAGGAATTCCAAGTTTACAATTTGATACCGTCATCCACCAAAGATTATTCTGACCAAGTAAATAATTTCCAACAGAAAATTGTCAAAATATACCCAAAAGTGTTGTTTACCTATATAAACTATAGTAAACTTTACCCCCTCTCCAAGGGAAAAGATAGCTCGGGGGTCCTGAAATTAGCAATTTAAATAAAGCCCCTGGTGATCTTTCCATCCATGCAGAGAAAATGACAAGTATAGGACTCTGAGTCTGGGGAAAAAGATTTTTGAAAAATTGTTTAAATTTCCCTTTGGGGCCCCGCCCTGGCCCCTAGGGTTGGGGTAGGAATCCCAATTTTACAATTTAAAACCATCTTCCTTCAGGGAGAATTCTCACGAAGTAAGAATAATTTCCAACAGAAAATTGTCAAAATATAACCAAAAGTATTGTTTCCCTATATAAACTATAGTAAACTTTACCCCCTCCCCAAGGGAGAACGGATAGTTTGGGGGTCCTGAAATTTACAATTTAAATAAAGCCCCTGATGATCTTTCCATCCATGCAGAGAAAATGACTGTAATACCTCTGAGTCTGGAGAAGAAGATTTTTGAAATATTGGTTAATTTTCCCTTTTGGGCCCCGCCCTGGCCCTTAGGGTTGGGGTAGGAATCCCAATTTTACAATTTAAAACCATCTTCCTCCTCCAAGGATGATTCTGACCAAATAAAAATAATTTCCAACAGAAAATTGTCAAAATATACCCAAAAGTGTTGTTTCCCTATATAAACCATAGTAAACTTTACCCCCTCCCCAAGGGAGAACGGATAGTTTTGGGGTCCTGAAATTTACAATTTAAATAAAGCCCCTGATGATCTTTCCATCCATGCAGAGAAAATAACTGTAATACCTCTGAGTCTGGAGAAGAAGATTTTTGAAATATTGGTTAATTTTCCCTTTTGGGCCACGCCCTGGCCCCTAGGGTTGGGGTAGGAATCCCAATTTTACAATTTGGTAGCCTCATCTACCAAGGATGATTCTGACTAAGTTTGAAAAAATTCCATCCACTGGTTCTTGAGAAGAAGTTGATAATGTAAAAGTTTACGACAAGCGATTGGAATAGGTCACCTGGCTCAGGTGACCTAAAAATGGTGAAGTTTTAGGAAATTTTGGACAAGGAGTATTCTTATTTTATAATCATATTTTTCACAGGTCCAAAGGACCAGTTAGGTAAGGTGATTCACTAGTCCTTGCAGAAATCTACTGGTCCCAGACTAGTAAGTGTCGACCCCTGGCAAATGGGAATTATTTTTTATAAAATCTCACTGAGAATGGGATCGGTAACCGACCCCATGTATATAGGCTGAAAAATCACTGATTTCTATTGAAATGCAAGTTCTGTTGGTTGTCGGGTGGACCAGCTAGCCGATCAGCGTCGTCGTTGTGTGGAACGTTAGGTCAAGTTTATAACAGTAACTCTCCAAGTTTATTTGTTGATGATACTTAAATAAGTCAAACTATAATCGATCATGGAAAACAAGGATCTATTAATCGATTTTCAGAAACAATATATATCTATATCCAAATATTACATATTATATGGGGGTGGCCTGGATTTGCAGTAAATAATGCTCTTCCATTCACCAATGAGGCCAGGGTTAGATTACTTGTGATCTTTTAAAAAATTGGTTTATTTTAAACAACATTTTTTTTTTATAAAACAACAACATTAACACACAAAGCAACAATTACATTACATTGATTACAATTCCCTTCACAATGGACAACTCTTTACAAGAGACTAATTATATACTGTACACACATGGGGGAGGGGGTGGTGGTGAAGGTTGCAAACCTTAGACATCTGGTTTTGTTCTTTATAGTATACTGATAATTGTTCATGTTATTTTATAGGAGAAGCCCTTTTTCCAATTTATTATGTAAGGCTATATTATTTTTGCAGTTTTTAATTCTGTATAAAGGCTGCTATTTTCCTTATGTGTTGAGTTACCTCAGAATTTTTGGGATGTGTTTGGTGATGACCTGATGAGGTATATTGTCCTTGACCAGATTGTTTAGTACAGATTTGGAAAGGCCCCACATAGTACAGCTGATTCACAACCGAGATGATTGTGGTATGTTGGGTTTCTGACCTTTTTCCAAAGTATGAAGTTTGTATTGCAAGGTACAATTCTGTAGACATAAATTGAATTCTACAATACACAATCATGGTCTGACTTGCCATGCATGTGGTTTTAAATTTTCCCCAATGGCCCCATTGAAGAGTGTTAAAATCACCATCAATGATAATTTGTGCACGGTTTGTCGATGATACTTTTGTAATTTGTTGTGTCTAGTCTGTTACAGCTACCCTCATTGGATGTTTTATGGTTGCAGGAAAATGTAAGGATTGTCTGTTGCTGTCATGCGAGGTCTATGACCTCATTACTCAAGTAGTAGTCTGAATTTATATCAATGTCTACTTATCTCTTTTTATTGTTATGTTGAAGTTTTCTTGAAATAAATTCTGAATTCTTTTTAGTGGGATAAAGTAACGTTTTTGTGTCAATTATAATATCTGGCTTGGAAAATTGCAATAATTAGCCCATCCCCCTTCTGAAATAGGGAACCTTAAAACTATCAGGTGTAAAATCTGTTTACCAAGAAAGTGTCTATTACAACTACACATGTGTACCACATAGAATGGTAAAAAAGATTAAAAAGAACTCGCATAAAATATAGTATGTTCTTTTTCATTTATTTTGATTTATTAAATATGCAACACCTGAAGCCCATGATAAGACTCTTGCTTTTTAAGATAACATAATTCATACATTTTTTCAGTATTCAAAACAGATGTTTTTTTCTTTAAGCACAGTACCAGGGTATTCCACAAACCCATGTCATGGACATGAATGAAATAAAATACTTTAACCCTTTCACCACTGTAGACCATAATGGACTCATCCTTGTCAATGCATGGTATAGTCTACTCAAGTTACATAGGGGTGAAAGGGCTAATGGTGAACTTATTCTAGGATTTATTAAGTAATCCAACAACACTCTAGTCTACACAAATGTCCCTACTGTTGACTTTGTGTTGGTATTTGTAAGACTTGACTAAACATAACAGGATTGCTCACAGCCCCAGGGAACAGGCAATAACAATACAGAAAACTGACAACACAGACTATTACGTAATGTTACAAAAAGTTTCCACCAGAGGACCTGGACTGGCTTGACATTTATCACAATTGTGCAATAACTGCCTAGGAGTTTAGCACTACAAAAGATTCCCTTGGCTACGGATGACCAATTGTATAATTATACATCCCATTTTATTTTTTAATGTTTGTACCTAATTTCTTTGAATCAAGACCACAATGCAATCAACTGCTAAATATATGAAAAAAATATAAGCCTTTTTTTCATTCCATGAAATTTCTGATTTTAAAAGCAAACAGAATATTCCAGAGTTTTGGGAATAGAACCCATTCAACTTAGATTTGAAGAATTTCTGTGTTGAAAATTTGATGCAGGGGCAGAGGCTGTATGCCTCCCTTTTAAGTTTGTTACAGTATGCAAATCAAATGTGCATCTTTATACAATTTCATCTGTTTAATCAGCAAACTTGATTCATCAATTTTTGCTATGTTAAAAGTAAAAATGGTAAAAAATTATTACGTCAAAATTCCTTTCCTCTCCATATCATAGTTATATAATTATTAAACAATCAAAAGTTATCCTTCAACAGTAACATAACACAAAAGCCAATGTGCAGACATCCTTCACCATGTAGATGCATAAATTTATTCTCAGTTACAGCTATCACGTGGAGTAAGTGCGTCCACAGTAAAACAATGAGAGTTTATCCTTTCAAGGTGACTCTAAGTGCATAAATATTCAAGTGCCAAGAGGTCTGTCGAACAATCCCAGTAATATACATCTTTGACAAAGTGTTATATGGCAGGACAGGTAAGCCGAGCCTTGCCGGAGGCCACAAGTCACCTATCAAGAAAGTGACGCTCTCCAAATGACCTACAGATTCATGCTTGTTTTAATTAATATATAAATTGCAAATAAAAATATATATACATTTTAACATTGAACAAATATATTTTAAAATGCATTGAACATGTTTTACATGTTTTTTTTTTATTCTTTCGGTGCTATCTAAAGCAGTAAGTGACGCTATATTTCGATTCACCCTTGGGAACCCCGCCCGGCTAGGACGAACTTGCAGAGGTCATCCACTATCAAATCATATACGAACGATTATAATTGGGGAAAATACCGTTTTTCCAACAAATATATCAAATATGGTAATTGATGAACATACAGTTAATGTTTAACATAATATTTTGCAAAACAAGACTGGTATAATAGGGAAGAATTCAGCTACAGCCAAGACAGCATGCAAAATGTAAAAGTCAACAGAGTTTGTTAGAAATGCATTGCGTTTATTCTTTTAACTTACCCCAACTTTTGGCTGTTCTTCCAAGCACCGTGTGCTCCTCACTGTTGTACATAAACGTGCCAAAATCTCTGAATTTCTGTCCAATTGTCTGGTTTTGGGGGCCGACAGAAGCCGCCGTTACACCTGTGCTTGCTGAAGACGCCATCTTGGTCAGAGAGAAGCGATAAATTGCCCGGATGTCGTCATCGACTCGACCTTTTTGATAGTTGATCACGTGACAACCATGACGTAGTGCCACGCTTGAGTTGTTATAATTTCGCAATAGCCTATTACAGTATACAGGTAATGATAATGAAATAATTATGAAATTTTCTACTGTACCTATTGAAGATTACAAAATATAGCATTTAAGTACATGATCACAACAAAATAGATCCGATGTTTGCTTGTATGTGTATTGAATTTTGCGGGCTAGTGTTGGTAGATATAACAATCTAGATTTTACCGAATCATGTTTTTTTTTATTTGTTTCTTAATATTTTCAATTGAATATTTAACATATCGTCTTTTTTTATATATATACAGCAGAAACCTATACCAATTCAAAACATACAATACGATATATAATAAATAAATAAATATATCTCTGTGTGTTCATACATTCTAATACTGAAAAGGATATGTTCGTATTTTTTATAGTTTGTCAAGACATATTGGTTTTTAAAATACGTCTCTGGTTTATGAAAAACACACCTCGAATAACTTATTTTGGTAATCATAAAAGATTTACGTTTATTTTCATTTAAAAAATACTATACCAATTATTTCAGTCTCTTAAAACGGTAATTTGATATCGAACATTTTTTCCTTTCAAACCTTTACAGTTTTGCCGTAAAATAAATGGAAAACTGAATGGGTTTCTTAGTCTTCATGAACGAGGGAATGCTGTGTTAGGTTGACAAGGTTCAGTAAGAATACTGAAGGATTTTGTAAAATGTCATATTTTACAGAATCATTAGAAAATACATACACATTATGTTACCAAAGAGCTGTCAAAGTTATAATTTGTTATGATCCATACAGATTTTGAGGTTTAGTGAGTCAATTATATTTGAAATATCTAGTTTATACCACAAATCTTTAAACATAGCTGTAGCCTGGCCTAAGTGAATTTAGAATGTTTGTCCTTCTTTGGGAATCATTGATTTAAAACTGGGGTCTAGGGGGTATCAGACGATTCGCTCCAAAACAGTAAGGCCCCAATTTTGATTCACATCTCCCAAATACAACCATTTCGCCCGAAAAGACCTTTATTAAATAACCCCGAAAAAATCAGTTCGCCCCGAAACCTCTATAGCCCCATATAAATGAATTTCGAGAGAGGCTTTTATTTTTTTTCCGTGATCTGTGCCGTGATTTTCAGACTTAATACTAGTACTTGTATTCAAAAGAAGGAAGCTGAATTAAGCGAGAACTCACCTATTATCTTCGGGTGGAAAGACATATTTGTAAGTTAGAAATTCACAGACAGCTGCCGCTAAAACGTGTGGTTGTTATACAGTTAAGGATTTCTTCATTACATATAAAGAACCAAAAGAAAACACCGTGTCTTGTCAATTTCTCGTTCATGAAGAATTTTGTGATAAGATTATGATAAAAGCTTAATTCACTAAATTGTTCCTGTTAAGAGCAAATATTTTTTAAAAGAAGATCATATATAAGTTCCAGTCAAACGAACGTAGAGTATTGGAGTGGAATTAAAGATATGGTTTTAATCAGATTGGCAATTATCATACGAAACTTCTTTTTATACTGAATACAATGATCATGGTCTTACTTTATGTACATCTAAATGCTATAAGCGTATTTTAATGACTATATATAGTCTCTCGTAAGCCAAAATTGATTATCATTATCATATTTCTGACTATTGATATATAAATATAAACTTTATTTATTTTACATCAATTATGAAACAAGTTCTTTTAACTTTAGGGGGGGGGGGGGGCTTAATATGGGAGGAAACCGGAGTACCTGGAGAAAACCAAAGTGATGGCCAACACTACAAACACGGCGCTGTCACACGAGAATTATCCTTTTTCACAAAATTATACACCAAACAGTATAGCCATAAACCCAACACATATACTCACATCGGTAGACCATCGAACCAGACATCCACACCCTCACGCATTCAAACACATATCTGCTACAAAGCCTGAAAGGACACCTACAAATATTCATTCTTTCCTCACACAATAACACAATGGAATCTCCTACCCATAGCAGCAGTACAAAGCACAACACTAGAGGACTTCAAGGCACAATTACCCTATGCAGCCCTTGAAGCCCTCATCACACTCTAAAACATACCCCAGTTTTTATCTTTTATCTATACCTTGCACAAAAAATTAAAAAAAAAACACCCCAACAAATCACTGTAAATAACCCCTTTTTCACGCCTCTGCAATAGGACCCCCCGAGGGCATAAACGTCACAATTGACGGAGCCTCCGTAATCTAAAGAAGTAGAAGGGGCATCTAGATCTGCCTCTGTCAAAGTAACAGCAGCAGCAGCAGCCTGCCTCAAACATGACTTCTATCATTGAAAAATAAAATAAGTGACACAGAATGGCCTGGCCGACTGGCCGTCGCAAAGACGCATTACAGGGCCCTGCACGTGCGTTTTGACCGGCTTACGATACACATTGTTCAGAATAATTAGACATTATTAGATAATTCCGGATATCCGTATCCGTCCGTGTACATTAGGCTACATTCGCGTATCCCGGTTGAAACGGTACGTGTGGCGCAGAAATATTCCACGATAAACGAACACACTTGGACCGTTCTATAAGCAGAGCTAAAAATCCACAGTTCCTGAGAATAAAAAACAATGTATCAAGAATATTATATCCTTCTCTCACGCGTCCATTACATAACGTATCTTAAAAATTACATGTGACTTGACATTGTTTAAGAAAGAAATAACGCAAATTGGCAATTTTCCTGAGGTCAGCCTCGGTCCGAATATGTACCTGTCGTTTTCTTTACAGGTTCAACCGGTTCAACCGTTTCAACTGGATTCGCAAATGTACCCTTAGTCACACCATGGAACTCTTCAGTATCATAAGTCAATAAAGTCAGTTATCATTCTCGCTACAAATGCAAATACACTATCAGACTGGCAGAGGCAAACTAATTGACCCCTAACCTCCATACCAGAGGGTGTTACACCCTATACCATATAGATTCTAGTTTGTANCCCCATACCTTTTCACGTCCGATTGGGAATCGAACCCCGGTCGCCTCGGTGAAAGGTACACGGCTAGATATTTTATTGTTCTCATGTAAAACAACCTGATCAATCGCTTGGCTGATAAATGCCCTTTGACATTACAGAGGAGCGACTTCAAAGCCAGTCAATTTTACCGTTACGCGACCACGAGATTCTATTGATGTAAATACATCAAAGGATCAAACTAGTTTTCATGTCTCACCCACAAGGCGGCACACACTGAGCCTTCGATTTTGCCGGCTATGGCATATTCCAGAGGTGCAGACAGAGAGTGAGTGTGTAACCCCTGGAGTTTCGACGATGCAGTGGACAAACAAACTATACTTGTTCCTGTTAAAGACCATAATGATGTAAAAACTATATCCATAAAGAGAACATAGACGTATAGAAAGAAAGTTTTCATGTAGTTTTCATGTAGTGTCGACGTCGACGTAAGCTGATCCAGCTTCTTGAGACGCATCTATATACTGTTCTCTAATCACGTTCGGTTGTGGGTAACAGGTTGGTACAACTTTTTGGGGATGATGACGCCAGTGATAGTTTAACCGGAGTTTAAAACTATTTAAGGAGGGGGCCTCTACAACTATATTTGGTAGAGAGTTCCACACGTCCACGACCCTACTGCTGTACATGTTCCTCGTTACATTGAGCCTCGTCCTTCTCTTGAAGAGTTTTTTGGAGTTTCCTCTTGTTGTAGCCAATGTTGCCATTTTAATAATTTTGTACTTGATTTTGAAAATTTGTATGACATCTCCTCTCAATCGTCGGTACTCTAGACTGGGGAGGCCCAACATACAAAGTCTCTCACGGGTTGATTTTCCTTTTAGGAATGGTAGGCGTCTTGTTGCCCTACGTGAAAGTGAGCGTAACCCCTGGAGTATCGAGGATGTCCCGCTCCAGTTAAATAAAATCTGTTCTAATCAATGTTCATCAACATAAAGATCCAATTTGATTACAATCATCTGTTACATGGCTTCGTTACCGTTCCAACTACGCCTCAAGCGACCGTTTATATTAAACAGTCAATCACTAGTGACATATATATCCACGTTACAGTAATACTAGTGTGATACCTAAGATTCTCTCGTCAACTTCCGTGTTTTTCCGGAAGGTCACATGAACAGACGCCATTTTCAGTCGCACTGACTCCCAAATGAGTCAATAATCTACAGGCTAATATCGTTTTCATGTCAACTAACATATGTAGAGCCATGTGAAGGTATGTATTTCACTAAGAAATTACACTATTTGTAATTACTGTCAATTCCGTATCTAAAACAAAGTGACTGATTCTAAAAGCAGTGATTGTTTTCGTTTAGAACTGTCAGATGTTTGTTTACGTTTTGTTCCTGCTCCGTTTATGATGGAAAATGTAAAAGTTATGTGTTTTTCAAATGCATATATTTAATAGGCTGAGAATGTCGGTATGAAACAGAAAAATGCATATTGATAGTCATAATTGTGCAGTTGTCTCGCATCCTATGGATGAGAATTTTGTGAACGTGTTGACATAATGACAATAATTACTGTACTGTACAGTAGCAGTTGCATAATTAAGCAGGTAATGTTGTTTCCAGTATGGAGTCACTGGAAATTAGCGACAAAATGATGGCAATAGATCTAGGTTTGGTCAATAACAATATCAAAGTGGGCGAAAACAGATTTGCATATTTGAGTTTCAGCTCATTTGAGATCACCTCGCACATATTGTGTAGTGGTGGTCTGATAATAATCTATAAATTTTGGGTATATTTTATCCATTTTCAGCAGAAAATTACTCAAACTTAGTCAGAATCATCTTTAGTGAATGAGAGTATTACTTTGTAAAATTGGGATTCCTGTCCCATCCCCAGGGGCCAGGGCGGGACCCCAAAGGGAACATTTACCAATATTTTCAAATTCTTATCCTTTAATGACATGACAAGTATTGTATAAATTCACTTAGTTTTTACATGCTGATTTCCACATCACATCTAAACAATAAAATAAAGCTACCAGTACCTATGATATAACTCAGGTGACCGCTAAGGCCCTTGGGCCTCTTATCTATTTATAACATTTCAAATCTAGCTTCAATGACGAAAAGGGCTATTCAATTCTTTGATTTTCTGGTATTGTTTGGTAAGATTTTCTTGCAAAAATGGTATAAATTGTGTATGTATATCAATATCTTTGTACCAACTTCTTGGATTGTCATTTCATCTGTGTATGAAAGAAGACTAGCAGCTTTGAATGAAGTGAATAGAAAGTATTGTTCTGATTAGTCGATTCCAAAAGTGATATTTTCAAGATGATAGAACTTGATATCTCACTGACCAAAAATATAGTCAATAACTTTTCAATCCTCTTCTAACTGCTGTGTATATGATATAACTCAGGTGACCGCTAAAGCCCTTGGGCCTCTTGTTGTTATAGATAGAGAAACCTGAAGAGCCTTGTGAAGGGTGAAAGCAGCTAGTTTTTAAGTTGGTCGTTACATCTTATTTTTTCTATGTATATATATATATATGCTTGATTGGCATGAAAAAACACACCACAAGAATGCTGCCAGGATTAGCTGTGGGATCTAGACCTGCCCCTGGGGATTTCCTTTCTGGTCATTACATTGAAATTATTAAGATCAAACCCTATAACCAGATACACACACCTACTGATCTCAACCGGATTTAATATGAAGCATTTGTCACGATCGCATATTGGATGAGGAATGTTGTATATATATATTTATGCTAGTATTGATAATGTAAATTGTTTTATACTTATTTGTTTGAATCTCGGTTTTTAAATATTCCCGCTTCGAGGTGAGTATGTGTTTGCGAGAGCGTCCGAGAGTGGTAAAGGGACTGCACGAGAGCCGATCTGTCCAAGATGGACGTGCATGTCAACGTGCCATAAAAAACCACCCGGACTTCAGACACATAACACCTGAGATGTGATTTCCATGAACGGGTTGGTAGGTGAGAGGAATGTGGACGAGACAACTGGCGCTACACACATTGGGTCAGTTCCACAAGGGCAGACAACTAGTGCTACACACAGTGTGTCAGTTCTGCAAGGGCAGACAACTCATAGTTGTACTGACATCATTCGTCAGTGAGGGAGCAGTCCTCAGGTCATCTGCGGAGCCGGAGGCCTGCATTATAGCACATTGGTGCTAGACCGTTCTCAGCACATCGGTGCTAAACCCTTCTGTGGTGGGGTATATATCCATGATTGGCGGACGTGGAATATATGGTGAAGCGGAACACAAGTTTGTGAGACTTGTTTAGTCCACCGGATCCTTTCCATATTGTATTGTGTATTGCCAACATGGACAGTGGAACTAGTGGTATACAAGCGGCAACTGTGACTCCACCAACCGGAGTAATGACATTTAGTGTTGAATGTATGAATGTGTGGTTGTGAGTGTGAGTACATACTTATGGGGGTTTTCTTCAATAATTATTGTAAATAAACTTGTAGATATTGTATAACAAATCATTCTGTATTCTCTCAGCTACCGACCGGTCGTCCAACGTTACAGCATTCTTGGGTCCAAATACTACTTAGTGAGAATAATTTGCCGTAATTGCTGAAATATCCTGGTTAGTGATACAGGCCTTTTGGGCCTCTTGTTAACCTGCGAGTCATGAGTCAAATACTCGCATGTTCTTTATTCGACTCTCAATGATTTTGAAAATTCATTAATTTTTTCATAGAATGACTTAAGCTTACAATCTTTCAGATAGGAATTGCTTACTATGTGAAAGATAGATTTAGAATGACATTGTACTTTGTTTATTGATCAGTTGTTTCACGGTCTTTATACTAGAGCTGCACCGATACACATACCTCACGATGAGATACATATCACAGTTCTATGCTTACAATATGATAGATATTACAATACAATTTGTTATTTGCTTAAAGGTCAACTTCATAATGATTGATCATGAGTGCAGGATTTTATCCAGTATCGTCATAGACTTCAACTGTATATATACTATCGAAATATATTTTTGTATAATTTCTAGTACTTCTGGGTATGACGTCTGTAATGTACTTTTTTAGAGTTTTATAAATATTGATTGATAATTTAAGTACTGTTGCTGTATCTCGATACAAGCAAACAAAACAGTTTGCTACGATACACAAGAAAGTATCGTGATTCAATACGATACAATATATCGTTGCAGCCCAACATATGCATCGGTCCAACAAGTCGGCAGCATTCGTTTTCACAGTCCTTCATATTTATCAGGCAATAAGCCATTGCCTGGTAAGAAATATACTCTGGTTCAGTTTAGATAATTAATGCCAACATATTAAATTTTTGTAATAAGCACACTCACGCCTTTGTTAAGTCGGAGATTATGTGTTAGCCCCATGGGCTTATTACAGGACAGATACAGTGTTTGTAAGAAGAACTGTTGTTAACCCTAGGTTTTAATCGTGTTATATAGGTATGTGTTGGTCCCATAGTCTTATTACAGGACAGATACAGTGTTTGTAAGAAGAACTGTTGTTAACCCTAGGTTTTAATCATGTGTTACAGGTACATGTTGGTCCCATGGGCTTATTACAAGAAAGATACAGTGTTTGTAAGAAGAACTGTTGTTAACCCTAGGTTTTAATCATGAGTTACAGGTACATGTTGGTCCCATGGGCTTATTACAAGAAAGATACAGTGTTTGTAAGAAGAACTGGTTGTTAACCCTAGGTTTTAATCATGTGTTACACGTACATGTTGGTCCCATGGGCTTATTACAAGAAAGATACAGTGTTTGTAAGAAGAACTGTTGTTAACTCTAGGTTTTAATCGTGTCTTACAGGTACATGTTGGTCCCATACTAGGCTTATTACAGGACAGATACAGTGTTTGTAAGAAGAACTGTTGTAAACCCTAGGTTTTAATCGTGTGTTACAGGTACATGTTGGTCCCATGCTAGGCTTATTACAGGACAGATACAGTGTTTGTAAGAAGAACTGTTGTAAACCCTAGGTTTTAATCGTGTGTTACAGGTACATGTTGGTCCCATGCTAGGCTTATTACAGGACAGATACAGTGTTTGTAAGAAGCACTGTTGTTAACCCTAGGTTTTAATCGTGTGTTACAGGTACATGTCTGTCCCATACTGGTCTTATTACAGGACAGATACAGTGTTTATAAGAAGAACTGTTGTTAACCCTAGGTTTTAATTGTGTGTTACAGGTACATGTTGGTCCCATGGGCTTATTACAGGACATGTACAGATACAGTGTTTGTAAGAAGAACTGTTGTTAACACTAGGTTTTAATCGTGTGTTACAGGTACATGTTGGTCCCATGCTAGGCTTATTACAGGACAGATACAGTGTTTGTAAGAAGCACTGTTGTTAACCCTAGGTTTTAATCGTGTGTTACAGGTACATGTCTGTCCCATACTGGTCTTATTACAGGACAGATACAGTGTTTATAAGAAGAACTGTTGTTAACCCTAGGTTTTAATTGTGTGTTACAGGTACATGTTGGTCCCATGGGCTTATTACAAGAAAGATACAGTGTTTGTAAGAAGAACTGGTTGTTAACCCTAGGTTTTAATCATGTGTTACACGTACATGTTGGTCCCATGGGCTTATTACAAGAAAGATACAGTGTTTGTAAGAAGAACTGGTTGTTAACCCTAGGTTTTAATCATGTGTTACACGTACATGTTGGTCCCATGGGCTTATTACAAGAAAGATACAGTGTTTGTAAGAAGAACTGGTTGTTAACCCTAGGTTTTAATCATGTGTTACACGTACATGTTGGTCCCATGGGCTTATTACAAGAAAGATACAGTGTTTGTAAGAAGAACTGGTTGTTAACCCTAGGTTTTAATCATGTGTTACACGTACATGTTGGTCCCATGGGCTTATTACAAGAAAGATACAGTGTTTGTAAGAAGAACTGGTTGTTAACCCTAGGTTTTAATCATGTGTTACACGTACATGTTGGTCCCATGGGCTTATTACAAGAAAGATACAGTGTTTGTAAGAAGAACTGTTGTTAACCCTATGTTTTAATCATGTGTTACAGGTACATGTTGGTCGCATGGGCTTATTACAAGAAAGATACAGTGTTTGTAAGAAGAACTGGTTGTTAACCCTAGGTTTTAATCATGTGTTACAGGTACATGTTGGTCCCATGGGCTTATTACAAGAAAGATACAGTGTTTGTAAGAAGAACTGGTTGTTAACCCTAGGTTTTAATCATGTGTTACAGGTACATGTTGGTCCCATACTGGTCTTATTACAGGACAGATACAGTGTTTGTAAGAAGAACTGTTGTTAACCCTAGGGTTTAATCGTGTGTTACAGGTATGTCTCCCTTTACCGAGATCTCCAGTAACAGGCCGAGATGGCTTCACATCTTTGCTATGTTCAACATTCTGTCATTTTTCAACGTATTTGTCTGTGGCGATGTTAAAGTGGTAAGTACAACGTTTCTCTTTGATGAATTGTTTGTGACAACGGACATCAGACGAAGCCTCAAGATACATTTGGTGTTTTTTTGGTCATCAGGAAACCACTTTTGAATTATTTTGATAATTCTGTATTTGGTAATAGTACATATGCATGTACTCAAATAAATTGAACCCATTTGATTTGGATACAAGGGTATATATAGTGTAATGTGTGAGTTGCATGCGTTGTTTGATTTTGTGTCTTTAAAATCATATACTTGTCAGTGAATGTTTTGCATAAAACAAAAAATTCAGGCAGGTGACACAAAATCACATGATCATGACTGCATACATGTTTTGCCTGTAGGGAAAGTCTTGACGTTGTGACACAATGTCACAAGGTTCTGGTTATCATGACACAGTTACTTGAACAGCTATGTAGTTAGACTTTACAATTAAATTTGACATTTAAGTTTCTTTACTGGACAGTTAAAAACATGTAGCAGTCTGTGGTTAGGACAGTAACAGACATGTATCCCTGTGAGGGCGAAAGGAGTCTGTGGTTAGGACAGTAACAGACATGTAACATACATGTATTATTACTGTTAGGTGACAGGAGTCTGTGGTTAGGACACTAACAGACATGTAGTACTGTGGAGGTGACAGGAGTCTGTAGTTAGGACAGTAACAGACATGTGTTACAGTGAGGGTGACAGGAGTCTGTGTCTAGGACAGTAACAGACATGTATTACGGTGAGGGTGACAGGAGTCTGTGGTTGAGACATTAACAGACATGTATTACTGTGAGGGCGACAGGAGTCTGTGGTTAGGACAGAAACAGACATGTATTACAGTGAGGGTCACAGGAGTCTGTGGCTAGGACAGTAACAGGCATGTATTACTGTGAGGGTGACAGGAGTCTGGGGTTAGGACAGTAACATACATGTATTATTACTGTTAGAGTGCCAGGATTCAGTGGTTAGGACAGTAACAGACTTGTATCACTGTGAGCTGTGGTTAGGACAGTAACAGACATTTATTACAGTGAGGGTGACAGGAGTCTGTGGCTACGACAGTAACAGACATGTATTACTGTGAGCTGTGGTTAGGACAGTAACAGACATAGGACAGTAACAGACATGTATCCCTGTGAGGGCGAAAGGAGTCTGTGGTTAGGACAGTAACCGTCATGTATCACTATGAGGGTGACAGGAGTCTGTGGTTCGGACAGTAACAGACATGTATTACTATGTATCCCTGTGAGGGCGAAAGGAGTCTGTGGTTAGGACAGTCACTGACATGTATTACTATGAGGGTGACAGGAGACTGTGGTTAGGACAGTCACAGACATGTATTATTGTGAGGGTGACAGGAGTCTGTGGTTGAGACATTAACAGACATGTATTACTGTGAGGGGGACAGGAGTCTGTGGTAAGGACAGTAAAAGACATGTATTACTGTGAGGGTGACGGGAGTCTGTGGTTAGGACAGTAACAGACAGCTATTACTATGAGGGTGACAGGAGTCTGTGGTTGAGACATTAACAGACATGTATTACTGTGAGGGCGACAGGAGTCTGTGGTTAGGACAGTAGCAGACATGTATTACTATGAGGGTGACAGGAGACTGTGGTTAGGACAGTCACAGACATGTATTATTGTGAGGGTGACAGGAGTCTGTGGTAAGGACAATAAAAGACATGTATTACTATGAGGGTGACAGGAGCCTGTGGTTAGGACAGTAACAGACATTTATTACTATGAGGGTGACAGGAGTCTGTGGTTGAGACATTAACAGACATGTATTACTGTGAGGGGGACAGGAGTCTGTAGTTAGGACAGTAACAGCCATGTATTAATGTGAGGGTGACAGGAGTCTGTGGTGAGGACAGCAACAGACATGTATTACTGTGAGGGTGGTAGCAGTCTGTGGTTAGGACAGTAACAGACAGCTATTACTATGAGGGTGACAGGAGTCTGTGGTTAGGATATTAACAGACATGTATTACTGTGAGGGCGACAGGAGTCTGTGGTTAGGACAGTAAAAGACATGTATTACTATGAGGGTGACAGGAGACTGTGGTTAGGACAGTCACAGACATGTATTATTGTGAGGGTGACAGGAGTCTGTGGTAAGGACAATAAAAGACATGTATTACTATGAGGGTGACAGGAGACTGTGGTTAGGACAGTCACAGACATGTATTATTGTGAGGGTGACAGGAGTCTGTGGTTGAGACATTAACAGACATGTATTACTGTGAGGGCGACAGGAGTCTGTGGTTAGGACAGAAACAGACATGTATTACAGTGAGGGTCACAGGAGTCTGTGGCTAGGACAGTAGCAGACATGTATTACTATGAGGGTGACAGGAGCCTGTGGTTAGGACAGTAACAGACGTGTATTACTGTGAGGGTGACAGGAGCCTGTGGTTAGGACAGTAACAGACGTGTATTACTGTGAGGGTGACAGGAGTCGGTGGTTAGGACAGTAACATACATGTATTATTACTGGTAGGGTGACAGGATTCAGTGGTTAGGACAGTAACAGACTTGTATCACTGTGAGCTGTGGTTAGGACAGTAACAGACATGGATTACTGTGAGGGTGACAGGAGTCTGTGCTTAGGATATTAACAGACATGTATTACTGTGAGGGGGACAGAAGTCTGTAGTTAGGACAGTAACAGACATTTATTACTATGAGGGTGACAGGAGTCTGTAGTTAGGACAGGAACAGACATGTATTACAGTGACGGTGACAGGAGTCTGTGGTTAGCACAGTAACAGACATGTATTACTGTGGGGGTGACAGGAGTCTGTGGTTAGCACAGTAACAGACATGTAGTACTGTGAGGGTGACAGGGGTCTGTGGTTAGGACAGTAACAGACAGCTATTACTATGAGGGTGACAGGAGTCTGTAGTTAGGCCAGTAACAGACATGTATTACTGTGATGGTGACAGGAGTCTGTGGTAAGGACAATAAAAGACATGTATTACTATGAGGGTGACAGGAGTCTGTGGTTCGGACAGTAACAGACATGTATTACTATGAGGGTGACAGGAGCCTGTGGTTAGGACAGTAACAGACGTGTATTACTGTGAGGGTGACAGGAGTCGGTGGTTAGGACAGTAACAGACATGTTTCACTGTGAGGGTGACAGGAGTCTGTGCTTAGGATATTAACAGACATGTATTACTGTGAGGGTGAAAGGAGTCTGTAGTTAGGACAGTAAAAGACATGTATAACTGTGAGGGTGACAGGAGTCTGTGGTTAGGACAGTAACATACATGTATTATTACTGTTAGGGTGACAGGATTCAGTGGTTAGGACAGTAACAGACATGTACGACACTGGGAATGACAGAAGTTGGGTTAGGACAGTAACAGACATGTACTACACTGGGAATGACAGAAGTTGGGTTAGGACAGACATCTGCTATTGTTTGGATGACAGAAATACACCCTTACTGATACATGTACATTGTACCAGCACACTCACATTGTATTATTACTGTGAGGGTGACAGGATTCAGTGGTTAGGTCAGTAACAGACATGTATTACTGTGAAGGTGACAGGAGTCGGTGGTTTGGACAGTAACAGACATGTATTACTGCGAGGGTGACAGGAGTCTGTGGTTAGGATATTAACAGACATGTATTACTGTGAGGATGATAGGAGTCTGTGGTTAGGACAGTAACATACATGTATAACTGTTTGGGGTGACAGGATTCTGTGGTTAGGACAGTAACAGACATTTATTACAGTGAGGGTGACAGGAGTCTGTGGTTAGGGCAGTAACAGACATGTATTACTGTGAGGATGACAGGAGTCTGTGGATAGGACAGTAACAGACATGTATTACTATGAGGGTGAAAGGAGTCTGTGGTTAGGACAGTAACATACATGTATTACTGTGGGGGTGACAGGAGTCTGTAGTTAGGACAGTAACAGACATGTATTACGGTGGGGGTGACAGGAGTCTGTGGTTAGCACAGTAACAGACATGTATTACTGTGGGGGTGTCAGGAGTCTGTGGTTAGGACAGTAACAGACGTGTACTACACTGGGAATGACAGAAGTTGGGTGAGGACAGACATCTGCTATTGTTTGGATGACAGAAATAAATCCTTACTGATACATGTACATTGTACCAGCACACTCACATGGTGCAGTCTGGCTCATCAATTGAAAGTCCGTAGTTAGGACAGTAACAGACATGTATTACAGTTAGGGTGACAGGAGTCTGTGGTTAGCACAGTAACAGACATGTATTACTGTGGGGGTGAGAGGAGTCTGTGGTTAGGACAGTAACATACATGTATAACTGTTTGGGGTGACAGGATTCTGTGGTTAGGACAGTAACAGACATGTCTTACTGTGGGGGTGACAGGAGTCTGTGGTTAGCACAGTAACAGACATGTATTACTGTGGGGGTGAGAGGAGTCTGTGGTTAGGACAGTAACATACATGTATTATGACTGTTAGGGTGACAGGATTCAGTGGTTAGGACAGTAACAGACATGTTTCACTGTGAGGGTGACAGGAGTCTGTTGTTAGGACAGTAACAGACATGGATTGTTATTGTGGGGGTGACAGGAACAGTAACAGACATGTATTACTGTGGGGGTGTCAGGAGTCTGTGGTTAGGACAGTAACAGACGTGTACTACACTGGGAATGACAGAAGTTGGGTGAGGACAGACATCTGCTATTGTTTGGATGACAGAAATACACCCTTACTGATACATGTACATTGTACCAGCACACTCACATTGTATTATTACTGTGAGGGTGACAGGATTCAGTGGTTAGGTCAGTAACAGACATGTATTACTGTGAAGGTGACAGGAGTCGGTGGTTTGGACAGTAACAGACATGTATTACTGTGAAGGTGACAGGAGTCGGGGGTTTGGACAGTAACAGACATGTATTACTGCGAGGGTGACAGGAGTCTGTGGTTAGCACAGTAACAGACATGTATTACTGTGAAGGTGACAGGATGTATTACTGTGAGGGTGACAGGAGGCTGTAGGTAGGACAGTAACAGACATGTATTACGGTGGGGGTGACAGGAGGCTGTGGTTAGGACAGTAACAGACATGTAACATACATGTATTATTACTGTTAGGGTGACAGAATTCAGTGGTTAGGACAGTAACAGACATGTTTTACTATGAGGGTGACAGGAGTCTGTGGTTAGGGCAGTAACAGACATGTATTACTGTGATGGTGACAGGAGTCGGTGGTTAGGGCAGTAACAGACATGTATTACTGTGATGGTGACAGGAGTCGGTGGTTAGGGCAGTAACAGACATGTATTACTGTGATGGTGACAGGAGTCGGTGGTTAGGGCAGTAACAGACATGTATTACTGTGAGGATGACAGGAGTCTGTGGTTAGGACAGTAACAGACATGTACTACACTGGGAATGACAGAAGTTGGGTTAGGACAGACATCTGCTATTGTTTGGATGACAGAAATACATCCTTACTGATACATGTACATTGTACCAGCACACTCACATGGTGCAGTCTGGATCATCAATTGAACAAGTTATGTAAATTACCATTACATATTTGATGAAACACATCTTTCTTTGAAACATTTATTAATTTTTAGAACAAGAAAAATAAAACAAAATATTTATCTTTGAACGTTATATTAACTTTTCAAACAAGGAAAATGTAAATTTTTCATAAATTCTGTAAAGAAAGCTGTCACCATTAAAATTGATGTCTGTGAAAAGTTGTGCTATTTTAAGACAGTCTTACTCTATTTATGTGCACATTAGAGAAATTGTGATTTCTCAATTCTTAATGTCTTCATTCAACATCTGATATGTGGGCAAATGCATAAGGAAGCTATACTTAATCTGCTAATACTTGCAGCTGTAAAAATGATACATATTTTGACAACTTCATACGATGATCACCTAAAATTTGACTTGTAGTACAATAATCGTTTTTGGTATGCTGCACATACACCCCCCCCTTGCTTCTCATTGTTCCAGAATCAGGGAAATGAGTCGATATTATTTTACCTGGATAGAATGGCTACCTTTGGTCCGGAGCTATCAGAAATAGGCCTTACGGTAAGTATTTATTATTAAATATTCATTTATCATATATTTCCTGTAGATTATAATGATCTGGTAGCATATGTGAAAAGCTAATTATATCAATGATAATTGAGGCTGTACACAGACAAAGTTCTAAAGACATACATATTTAATTAGATAATCAGTCATGCAAGTGACAAATTTTACTTAATTATTCATTAATTAACATGGGTGTTGTGTAATTTAGTGGTGTATATTTGTGTGAATCCTAGGGACCATGTCTTTAGAAAGGGGTTATAATTTATTGTTACTTTTATTCCTGAATAAAACTATGTATGCAGATGGTAGGTTTCAATATAAATATTAATTCTGTAAATACCTGATTAGCAGAGAGGTTGGGAAATTTATATTACCAAGTAGCTTCTAATTATTAGCTCACCTGGCACGAAGTGCCAAGTGAGCTTATGCCGTGGCGCGTCGTCTGTCCGTCGTCCGGTGTCAATATTTTACTTTAAACGACTTCTTCTTAATAACCAAAAGGCCTAGGGTGTCGATATTTGGTCAGAAGCAAACTGGGATGAAGGGCTACAAAGTTTGTTAAAATTAATGACCTTCACCCATTTTCAAGGTCACAGGGGTCAAATATGTTAAAAAAATTAAACATCTTCTTCTCGATAACCAAACTGCCCAGGGAGATGATATTTGGCCAGTAGCATGCTTGGGTAAAGGGTTACCAAGTTTGTTAAAATGAATGACCTTCAATTATATTCAAGGTCACAGGGGTCAATTGTCTTAAAAAAACCTTTAAACAACTTCTTCTGAATAACCAAAATGCCCAGGGTGATGATATTTGGCCAGTAGCATGCTTGGTTAAAGGGCTATCAAGTTTGTTCAAATGAATGACCTTCACATATATTCAAGGTCACAGGGGTCAAATATGTGAAAAATATTTAAACGACTTGTTCTGCATAACCAAAAGGCTCAGGATGTTGATATTTAGTCAGTAGCATGCTGGGATCAAGGACTACTATGTTTGTTAAAGTGAATGACTTTGACTTATATTCAAGGTCACAGGGGTCAAAATTGTTTAAAATCTTTAAACGGTCTCTTCTGAATAACCATGGGTCCCAGGATGTTGATACTTTGCAAGTTGCATCCTGAGATGGAAGGCTATAAAATGTGTTTAACATAATGACTTTGTTCAACTTTCAATCACAGGGGTGAAATGTTTTAACAGGGTCTTTTGAATGAATTTTAATCATAAATACTGATATTTTGCCTGTAGCTTTATTTTAGATCACTTTTAAGGTTATACAAGTGTGAGATTTATACCAGGTGTCTTGTCTGAAAACAAAATATATATATACAAGGCCTGTAGGGATTCAAAATGATGGTGTTCTGATAATAAACATAAAAGTACATTTATAGACATTAACAAAAATGATAGTGTTTCGATAATATACCTAAAAGTACATTTATAGACATTATCAAAAATGATAGTGTTCCGATAATATACCTAAGAGTACAGTTATAGACATTAACAAAAATGATAGTGTTCCGATAATATACCTAAAAGTACATTTATAGACATTAACAAAAATGATAGTGTTCCGATAATATACCTAAAAGTACATTTATAGACATTAACAAAAATGAAAATTAGACTTCATTTATTATGAGACTTAATCTGAAGCTTGATAGACTTGAGTCGTTTAAAGTGCTTGTATAAGTGTATGGTGCCTATAAGTTGTACTGTTGATGCTTAATAGGTTAACATGTTTGTATGCTATAAAACCAAATACTGCTGTGTGAACTGTGACACTGTCAAGCTTTGGGCTACAATATCACTACATGTATCTGTACAAACATGATTACTCATCCACGAAAACTATTTAAACAAACCGGCTGCATACACACATACACACACACAAACACACAGATATTTTACGTAACTGACACAGGCCTTGCTCACATACTCCAGTTTGACAGGATAATTGATACCGTTTGTGTCAGCTGTCAAAAATGTGACATATATATATACTTGCGGTTGGTACATGACTACATGCCTGTAAGTTGCACTTAGCTGAATTAAACAAGGCCTGATGTCATGTGCAAGTGTAAGTCTGAATCAGATCTGTCATATTCTGCATTAGAGTTAGGCCAAACAAAATCATTGTTGTGTGTTAAACAGGGCCTGTTGATGGCTTCTGCAAATAAAAGTCTAGAGTCTGTGTGTCATATTCAACACCAGAGTAAGGCCAAACAAAATCATTGTTGTGTTTTAAACGGGGCCTAATGTCTTGTGCGAGTATAAGTCTTCATCAGATCTATCATATTCTACACCAGAGTAAGGCCAAACAAGATCATTGTTGTGTGTTAAACAGGGTCTGATGTCTTGCCCAAGTCTGAATCAGATCTGTCATATTCTCGACCAGAGTAAGGCCAAACAAAATCATGGTTGTGTTTTAAACGGGGCCTGATGTCTTGTGCGAGTATAAGTCTTAATCAGATTTATTATATTCTACACCAGAGTAAGGCCAAACAAAATCATTGTTGTGTTTCCACTTCCAGTGCTAAAGAAATTGTAAAATTAAATTACCTACAAGTGTATATACATATTTTCTATGTTTGTGTTCCAGGGGTATTTGATAGCTGTAGGTCCAGACGTAAACAAAACCTCGTGTTCTGACTACACGCCACGCATTCCCAACAATGACACCTCCAGAGTCTGGATCGCTCTTATCCGCAGGAACGGCTGTAAATTTGATGACATGGTAGGTTTACCTTGGTCTCAGGACTTTAGTTGGCTGTGAGTCTAGAGTGTTTAAAGTCCTACACTCCAGTGTGCCGGGTTGGCTGTGAGTCTAGAGTTAAGAGTGTTTAGTCCTACACTCCAGTGTGCCGGGTTGGCTGTGAGTCTAGAGTGTTTAAAGTCCTACACTCCAGTGTGCTGGGTTGGCTGTGAGTCTAGAGTGTTTAAAGTCATACACTCCAGTGTGCCGGGTTGGCTGTGAGTCTAGAGTGTTTAAAGTCCTACACTCCAGTGTGCCGGGTTGGTTGTGAAGGGTTTGACGTCCTATCAACAGCTAAGGTCATTTAAGGACATGTTTAGTTCCTGGTGTGTTGTGTTATATGCTCCTAAGCGTAGATTTAGAACTTTTGTGTAGTGTTGAAACTGTGGTAATTTTTGGTAAAGTTATGGCTTGTTAAAAGTACTTGAAGCTGAACAACCTATTTTACTTTCACAATATGCAGACGACACATCTTTAATTCTGGACGGATCAAAAACATCACTTAGAGAATCTATAAAAGAATTAAAATACTTTGGAAAAATATCCGGATTAAAAATGAATTTGGGAAAAACCGAAGTAGTTTGGATAGGGAGTAAAAAATATAGTGATGAGGTTATGGCTAATGAATGGAATTTACAGTGGGGACATACAAGGTTTACACTTCTGGGCATTGATTTTCATGTTGATCTACATCGTATTCCAAAAATAAATTTTGATAAAAAAACTGGAAAAACTTAAAGCTTTGATGAAGACTTGGAGTAGGAGAATACTAACACCAATAGGGAGAATAAATATAATAAAGTCTATCCTAATTTCTCAATTTAATCACTTATTTATCGCTTTACCAAATCCTGATAATACATTTGTCAAAAAGATAAATACAGAAATATATAATTTCCTCTGGAATAGTAAGATTGATAAAATTAAAAGAGATGTAATTATTAAAAAAAATTCTGATGGTGGTCTCAAAATGATCCATATTAAATCATTTATAGACTCATTAAAACTAACTTGGATTAGAAGATTACTCTCAACAACAGGAACATGGCAAATTATTTTTAATTCAACTATTGATAAAAACCTTCTTGTAAACTGTGGACCAGACTATATTTCCTTTTGTCATAATAACTGTAAAAATCTTTTCTGGAAAGATGTCTTTCTTGCATGGAAAAATCTTACTATTCTTGAGGAAAAATATACAGATTCAAAACAGATCTCCGACATGCCTATATGGTTAAACGAAAAAATCAAAATAGATAATAATAGTGTTTTTTATAAGGATTGGTATAGGAAGGGAGTTGTAGTAGTTAATGACTTAAAAAAGGATAACAACAACTTCTTCAGTTTTTTTGAATTAAGAGAAAAATATGGTGTTAGAGCAAATTTCTTACAATATCACGGAATTGTTACAGCTATA
>NW_018408882.1:401556-410709 GCF_002113885.1 Mizuhopecten yessoensis
GAACTCTGCATTATTGCCCTGAAAAATACACTAAAAGATACATATACAACTCAAAAATACATTGCTAGAAGTAAGGGAGAAAGCTACTTAGACCAGTTTCAAAGAGAATGGGCCAAATGGCAAAACTTTTTTTGAAACACCCAAACTTGAAATTACGACTGATTTACCATAAGTAACTTATCAATTTATAAATATATTTGTTGTATTGAGTAAATGTAAATATTGATTACGCTCACACTGACTGCTAGCTTAGAAATTCAAAATGTAATACAAATTTTCAACAATCCTACCTTTCCTTTTTGATAATTGTATTGATGTTTGTATGATAATGAATGAGTGTGTGTATGTCTTTATATATGTTTGTGTTATGTCATGTTATGTATATATATTGTAACTGTATTGTATACTGAAGTAAAAATTTGAAAAAAATAAAAATAAAAAATAAATAAAAAGTTATGGCTTGATTGTCAATTTGATTACTATAAACATGCATGTATATGTATTTGTAAAATAAAATGGAAAGTAAAATCACATTAAAAGATGCATGGCAAAGTCCAGAAATCAAATCTGATTAAATCTGCAATATTGTTTTCATATTTTGCTACATCTAGATCTAGTTGTTTTATTGAAAAAAGGCAAGAGCGGTCGTAAATGCACAATAATGCCTTAGACGTTTATATTTACATTATGTACATATTGGTCAAAGAAATACGCTGTATTTTGATATTTTTGTAACGAAATATCAAATATATATAAAACAGCTACAATAAAATATGATTGACAGCAGTTAAACGTCTTCACCAACGATGGGCATTGATTATTATTTCCTTTGTTTTTATAACCGGAACATGTTTATTATTTAGTTTATTGAACAATTTTGTGCATTTTCAGTCAATAAATTGTGTAACCTACATACACTATAAATTGCAGATTGTCCGTCTGCAATGTGCTACAGTATTTCAAAATGCGTACATGTTAAGGCATTCACCTCGGTAGACACATTTAAACTCTTTCAATTCAAAGGTTGGAATAATTCATTCATAAGGAAATTTCAGGGGTGATTGAGTTAATGCTGTTGGTGTTTGTATGCAGTATTTCTTTCAAATGTACTCTATACATACAGGTATTGAAAAATGTTTTCATGAAATGACAGCCATACTCCAAACCTCTTTGTATCATCACTGCACTATATCACCAAAATCTGCGATGTATTTCGCTTTGTAGATGTATTTAACTTTCTTTTATTTTCAGGTGCTAAACGCTCAGAAACTTGGATACCAGGGCGCAATTATCCAAAATCGCTTCGAGGATGAGAGGCTTGTTGCTATGGGAGGAGATTCTCGTAAGTAAAGCTTTCCTTAACCCTTCCACCACTGTGGACCATAATGGAATCATCCAGATCAATGCATGATTGAGTTTACTAATGTAACATAGGGGTGTAAGGGTTAATATCGTAAAATTTGTTTGTGTGGATCAGGTTTTCTCAGGAAAAAAAATCTATTGTAGCAAAAATCAAATATTTTCTTTTGTGAAATATTAAGATTTTCATGTGAGTGCTCTGTTAGCTGAATGTCCATACATTACATCTTCTTACCTGTCAGATCTGTGAGAGTCACTTTCTCTATTCTATGTTGTTCATTCCCAGCCAAAGCTTTGCTGTACTGTTAGATTGTTACTGTGTATGTTTTAGATATGTATGAGGTGAATATCCCGTCAGTGTTTGTGGGCTGGACCAGTGGATATGAGATTGGCCAGAAATATTGCTATCAGTGTTCGTTTTCCAAGTAAGTCATGCCGATTGTTAGATACCTTAAATCTTGAAAATAAACCTGATTTGAAAGTAAGACGGCTTAGAAAATAAGCTTGGGACTCTTTGCAGTCAAAAATATCTCAAAAGTAAGCTGGCATCAATACTGTGGTTACGATAAGATACGTATCACGATACGGTGTTCACGATACGATACGTATCCCGATACTGTGGTCACGATACGATACATATCCCGATACTGTGGTCACGATACGATACGTATCCCGATACTGTGGTCACGATATGATACATATCCCGATACTGTGGTCACGATACGATATGTATCCCGATACTGTGGTCACGATACGATACATATCCCGATACTGTGGTCACGATATGATACATATCATGATACTGTGGTCATGATACGATACGTATCCCGATACTGTGGTCACAATATGATACATATCATGATACTGTGGTCACGATACGTATAGTAATGGTAGAAGCAAATGAAAAGATTTGTTGCAAATTTTGAATGGCAATTTTACAACAAAAAATAGACTTGGTCCACAATGAGCATGACTCAAGTTTCACAAAATTCACGTCTTTCCACGTGCATATTGTGCATTCAGAAACAATAAAATCTGTAAAATATCGTAAAATATTGGGTATCGTACGGTATTCAAAATATGCGATATGTCGTTGCAGTCATACCAACAAAAGTGATTTATATCAGTTGAAATGATTTGTTTCATAATTGTTGGAATTTAAATAAAGTTGATATAACTCTCTCCCATAGTTACACTATCACCATCACCAACAACACACCGCAGGACTTTAAGCCGTACATCCTGTGGCCCTTTGCTATCGTAGTGGGGACCTGCTTCATCCTCATGCTCTCCTTCATGGTAAGTTGACAGTCATTCCGCCAAGATCTGAGACTTTTAAAATGTTCTTTGTAAATACCATTTACCATTTACCTGGTATACTTTTGTTATAAACAAATAGACTCTGAGAATCGGAAGAAAGGTGTAAAGTTCCGGTCTTTAAGGTGCATAAAAATAGCTGTTAGAAATGTATATGTAAACACCAAGATGATAAGATAATTATCTCCCAGACGTATGTACAAACATGACTTTTGTGTGTCGTGACATTTTTGTCATAAGAAAAATAAATCAAATGAAAAAAAGATAAAACATCAATATTCTGTAAAGTAAAAGACTAAAAGTCTATAAGTGATCTGAAGCTTTGCTCTCCTAATATTTGCTAAGTTGAAGATAAGTTTGGTTCATGTATCTATGCAAATACTGTATACCGGGAAATTTTGGCCCACTCATACATTCTCCCTTTACTAATGAAATCAATTTTCACCCAGTGTTAAATTTGCCCTTCACATCCAGTTACTATATATACTTATATTCGCTGTTATGAATATTTCGTCTTTATCAGAAAAGGTGAAAACAGCAAATTTAATTGCAGCAAAATTTTGCAGTATGTAAGCTGGGAGTTGGACATTAATAATCAATCCATCATCAAGCTGGTTTGATAGCTTTAATCCGATATGTTATACTTTTGACATCTACTGTGTCCGAACCAAATCCAGTTCACATTACCATGGTCAAATATCATTGTAAAAATGCAGAAGGTTTTTCACTATTAATAAAAAATATGATCTCCAAAATGTTTCAGATATTTAAATGGTGTAGAGACATCAGCAAAAGGAAGAAGTCTAGACTTTCCACTAAGGTGCTGAAGAAAATTCCAACCAAGAAGTTCAAGAAAGGTTTGAGCACAACAAACTTATTTTTAAGTTGACAATTTCTTCTGATAAAAAATTGTTGATGAATGGATGTAAGATTTATTTACGGCATCTGTCTGACACAGATGTGGGTGGTCAGTTAGATAATGGATAACACACTCATATGTCACCAAGATAGGGTCACCTGCATGACCACAGTGTTTTTCTCTGGTTACTCTGGTTTTCTTCCTTGCAAGCTTCGATTAGGGTGAGCAAAAGTGATATATATAAGTTAATAAGATGTTTCCATAGTTGTTGTAAAATAGATATAATTCAAGTTAACACGGGTGCAAATATGTAAAGTGTCTGTGTGACACGGATCACAAGTGTGTTAAGTGTCTGTGTGACAGATATTTGTTTAAAGTTTTTGAGCTATACAGGTTATTGTTTTAATTGTCTGTGTGACACAGATAATTGTTGAAAGTGTCTGTGTGACACAGATAATTGTTGAAAGTGTTTATGTGACACAGATAATTGTTGAAAGTTTTTGAGCTATACAGGTTATTGTTTTAAGTGACTGTGACACAGATGATTGTTGAAAGTGTCTGTGTGAAACAGATCACAATTGTGTGAAGTGTCTGTGTGACACAGATTATTGTTTAAAGTGTATATGTGACACAGATTTGTCGATGTATTACAGGGGATGACTATGATGTGTGTGCCATCTGTCTGGATGACTATGAGGAAGGAGACAAGCTGAGACTCCTGCCCTGTTCTCATGGTGAATGACACGATTTTGACAGTCATCGTGACAGACTCTACTTATGACATGTGCTTAAATGTTCCCTGTCGTCTAATATATCACACCAAAGATATAGGCAGCTGTTTGTTCCACATTTTACTGTATACAGGGAAAATCTGAAGCTTTGCTCTCCTGATAGTTGCTAAGTTGAAGAAAACATGTTTGGTTTATATATCTATGCAGATACTGTATACTGGGAACTTTCGCCCAGTTAAACGTTTGTCCCTTGTCAATGAAATCAATTTTCACCAAGTGTTAATTTTGGCCTTCACATCTAGTAACTATGTTTAAATGTTCACTATTTTGAAAATGTCTGATCCTATGACTTGAAATGATTATTCTGTACTTTGTATTCTGTATAACTCTGTGAAAAGTAGATTTCCAGAATACCTATGTCATTTGATAGAATCATAGCTGTGAGTTAATGAAAAACAAATTGTGCCAACATCTACTCTTCCTGGATAATGTACAGTATTCATGATTGTATGTGATGTTGTATCCGCAGCCTACCACTGTGTCTGTATTGATCCTTGGCTGACCAAAAACAAGAAGACTTGCCCGGTGTGTAAGCGGAAGGTCATCCCTGGAAGTAATCCTGACTCGGATTCAGACTCGGACGAGGATAACGGAAACCAGTCCACATCGGAGAGAGCTCCCCTACTCGGAAACAACAATAACACGAGGCCAGCCAGAAGGTCCACGTTTGATAATTCTGGTATGGTTCCCATGGCAGCCTAAGTCAGGCAACATTTACTACTAAAAACCCTGTTACCTGGTTACTTCTGAGTTCCTTTGTCCTGTGATATACTTTCTGTTGTCACCATGGCCAAATAAAAACATATTTACTGTGAAATCAGATATTTTTGTGGTTCCCTGACAAAACACCATTTCGTGGGTACATGAATTTTTGGATTACAAGTACCCACTAAAAATAGAGAACTAGTGGACCTATGAATTCAATGATAAAAAAATACCCATGGAATCTGTAAAATTAAAAAAACCCAGGAAAATTAGCGATTTCACAGTACCTTCTTGTAGACAACTGTATAATTAGCTGGTATGTATGTAAAAAAATCTCACATGTTGATAGCAAATCAAAGGCTCACAAAAAATGCTTAAACATCCAACTGTTTATAGATAAAATAAATATATAAATAAAGACAGTGTTTCATATTTTTAACAAGAAGTGAAATCATTCTATAACAATAACTAAAGATGGGCTTAACTGACATTTTGCTAAAGATGGGGATATTTACAGGGCTATCTGAAATGGTGCGACCACTGCTGAGGAATGTAAACGAGATTAATCCTGACTCGAGTGACAGTGATTCTGACTCGGAGGATGACGAGGAACAGCAACCCACGACTAGCTTGCGGGAAAATGTCGTCAACAGGGCCGTTGTTAACCGTGGCTACTTCAAGTCTAGTGACGAAGAGGAGGACGAGGACAAGGACAAAGTAGATGGCGATGTTAGTGGACCAAACCAAGAGACCAAACCGGTGGAAGAAAACAGACAGGGAATCATTGCTAATGTATCCATTGTGAATGTGGACCAAACGTCAGAATCCAGGATTGTTAATCATGTGGTTTGATTATTGCCAACATTTCAGGTTGTATCTGGGTGTTAATTCCTGTTTCGTTGAAGAAGATAAAGGTGTTCAGTATGTGCAGGATAATTGTGTATCCCAACACCCCTGTATCCTCAAGACTTGTTGATTAAAGGCTGTGAATGAAATGATTAATTTGGATGTGTAGAGATGTCTATGTAAAAAACCTTAAAAACTTTTTTTAAATGTTGAAAAAGTCCAAGCCTCTGAAATGGGGATGAATTAAAAGTGCTAAAGAGAAATTGCCTGCTTCTTGGCAACAAATGGAAAAGAAGTGGAAATGAAATTGCTATGTTGAAGTAAAAAGGTCACTAATGATTTAAGTGTTGTGACCTAGTGTCAAGGTCAAGTTACGGTGTATAGGTCAAGGTCATTGGTGAAGGTGTAAGATCAGTGTTTAGATTTAGGTATCACAAGTCATTTGTATTAATAAATGACAGAACTGTCAAGTACATTTTGGTCAATTCAGTACTAGGCAATTTAAAAAAAAAATAAACAGAGGGCTATTTTATTTCAGAGATATGTCTTATACATGTATTCCCAAAGGACGTCGATATTATCTCTAAATAGAGACCAAACTTTTCACAAGGCTAAAGCTGACAGTGTATTAAGTGTGAGATTTACTTCAGAAAGATTGATTTTAAATGAGGAAAACAGTTCCTCAGATTTACAAAGTACTGAAGGCATGTCTATCAGAGTTTAGGAGGTACATGTACTGAAGCGTGTGTTAAAGAATTTGCAAAGTTATGAAAGCACCTAATGGAATGTGAAAGAACGGATTGATACGTGGTACTAACACACATGGTACATAAAGAGTTTGGTGTCAACGTTAGGATTGAAAATGTCCTTGAAAGTTCTTTCTTGTTGACCTTGACCTACAAATTAAACCCAGGTGGAAAAAAAATATTATGGTACAAAATTAAGTTAAGTCTATGATTATTATTCTGTATGTGTGTGGCAATGATATTGTTTGCACCTTTAGACGATATACCTGTGTATGTAAGTTTATGATTTCTGGTGTGATGTAATTCAAATACAAGACCAGACATTTTTAAGCAGGAAACTAATATACTATTCTGATTGTCCTACTTCTCAGTTGACTTAGTAATTATTTTTGGCAAAATTACTTTTCTGTGGTTTGTTATGATTAGTTTAATTTCTTTCTGTTAATTTAAATGAAGTGGGTACATTCTCGTCTAGCTGCACATGTATAGATAAATCATTTAAGATTTCACATGTTTTAGAAATATTTCATCTGTGGTAAGTTTTTGTCTAGCTGTACATATATAGATATAAATCATTTAAGATTTCATTTGTTTTTTTAGAAATATTTCATCTGTGGCGAAAAATATAAAAAAAGCTCTAGAAATGATGAGTATGTGTGTATATAAGTATGATCTGAAGTTATATACAATTTTCCTTTTGGCTATGTAGGTCCTGTATCACTTATCTGGTAAGGTTGAACCTGGGAAAAAAACATCAGGCACAGATTGTAATGGGCTGGCTCCTGGAAAATTCAGCTCACGTAGATCGAGGGCTTATCTGTGTGAAATTAAATGGCTGACTTAATCTGAGAATGCGTTATTTCTAAATAAAACAAGATATTTATATATAGAGAATGTTGTAAATTTTAGTATACAGGAGAAAGAACATATGTAATTATTGGTTTATTGCTGTTTATTAAACCCTTTCACCACTGTAGACCATAATGGACTCATCCAGATCAAAGCATGGTAGAGTCTACTAAAATAAGATAGGGGTGAAAGAGTTAATAGAAAACTCGAAAACTGTGCATATTGAATTTTAACTATTATGCCCACCCACTCTGCAACCCAAGTGTGAGAGGTATCAAAATGTATACTCCTGTGCCACTTTGACTTTCAATCAGATGGATGGAAGCGGCCTAGATAACAAGACACATTTGTGCGAGTGTTGTATTTTAACAATATTTCGATAAGGAAGCTAGCTTATATTCTACTTCAGTTGCAGTCAGATGGAAACAAAATAATGCATTAGAGTTCAATATAATTTTAAAATATGATATAAATATTGTGCCACATCACGTAATTCTTGTTAAACCTCCGCGTGGTTTATGTCCTTCAAACAAGGTCATAGTTTGATGACTTTTGCTTCAACCAATCAGTGAGGCAGTCTCAGAATGCTTAGCGCTGTAAGTTAAACAGACACACCCACATGAAAGCTTCTCTCGATGCCCGTGTTTAGACATAGGATCATTGATCAAAATGATGATGCTTGTAAATGAAATTGCCAAGAGAATTATTTAGACTATTTAAAGAATGATTGAGCTTTTTTTAGCTGTCTTGTAGTACATACTGTGCAATCTGTATGAACCTTATGTCAACACATCCTGAAGAAAGTTTGGGGAATGGCCAAACCTAAATTATTTTAAAAGTTGTAAATACATCGTAATTGGTATGTTTTGAAAAGAGAATGGATTCATGACATTGAATATTCAGGACTTATACAGTGAAACCTGTCCGAAGTTGACACCCCACAAACCGTTGTTCCTAGCCGCTATAGACAGGTTTTGTAGGATTAAAACCCGTCTTTGTAGGATTAAAACCTGTCTTAAGTGAACACCCCACAAACCATTGTTCCTAGCCGTTATAGACAGGTTTGTAGGATTCAACAGGGTTAATTGACACAGAAACGTATACAGTGGGACAATATGAAGGATATAGGTTTCATTTCAGACAGATTATACTGTACAAGTCGTAAATTATAGATTATACTGTACAAGTCGTAAATTATAGATTATGCTGTACAAGTCGTATATTATAGATTATACTGTAAAAGTCGTAAATTATAGATCTTATCCTTCACTCAGGTTTGTTTCTGTACAGTGTGTTTTTTTAACAATTCTTTCTGTTTCGCAAATTTACAATTCTAACATTTTTGTTGGGAAAATCAGTCTGAAATTATTCATATGAGGTCAGAATCATCCTGGTAATGATCGATATTTAGTTCAAACCTCAAAAATCTTGAGAACAAATGTACTGCGATACAGAGTAGCTGGATAACTATAGATCCCTACATATTAGTCTTACAGACCACTAGTATGTAAGGGGTACATTCTGTTGCGTAGCATTGATTTAAATAATTGCTTTTTTGCATCATATTACATCATTATACTCATTATAAAATCATTTAAATGAATGAATTGGTTTCCCCTGATCATACTGTATATATGGTGTTTTTTTTTTTGCTGCTGTTGAATTTTTCACCATTCCCCCC
>NW_018408882.1:410839-413449 GCF_002113885.1 Mizuhopecten yessoensis
CCCCCGTGATTTATCAATACGAAAGTTTGTAAACAACATTATATACCCTGGTACATAGTAATGAAATGTGAAGGCCAAATTTAATATTTGGCAAAGAAGGATTTTACCATTGGTATACATTAGGTGTTTTCGTTATTAAATGTATTTTTGTTGATTATTTTTTCCATTATTGTTGTGCAATGTATATACAGACCTGTATATGAAAATGAGAAGTTATCTGTGAAAATATGTTTACGATCAATGTCACTTGAACCGGCCTCCTGCTGTATTTTACCTATGGTCAGTCTACGTTTAGGATACCTGCTTTTTATCAGATTTCACAAAACAGTGTCATACACAGAAATATGAAAAAATAACTTCATTTTTATCTATACTTATTTTCGCCCGAGTGCTTCAAATGATTATTTATAGATATTTGTATTTCCAATTGAACAATATCAAACATACATTTATTGTTTTGATTTGTCTGATGAAATATCTGTAATATTTTTGACCTTGCAAATTAATATGACAACAGCCTGGAGTGAAATCTAAATGGTTTACACCACATGTAGTATACATGTAGTTGGGATAAGTCCAGTCTTGATCATACCCTCTTTCTGATGACAAAACACACCTTGGCTGGTCCGAGGTAAAATGCGATATGTGATCGGTTCTGCGTTAATGATATATGTGTGCTTATATAAAATCTTCTTTTTCGTGCTTTATAGTTAGAATCATAAGTGGATTAAATGGACTCCGTATTGATCGTATATTGGAATTGTCAGAATATAAATCTAGTTTTGCACTTGTATGTACATACATGTACCTGGGTATATCCCACATAACATTTTTTAGCGCACCATCATCAGATGGTTGGCTGTTCAAATTGCCCTTCGTCCGTGATCAGTCTGTCCGTCTGTCCTTAAACGATTTTCGGTACCACTATATCTCCAGAACTCCTGGATGCATCTTTCTCGTACAATTCATATGAAATTCCCTATGGTCCTGAATTGAACATGTTTCATCAAAGAGTTTGACAATTCAAATTAGTTTGATATTAATATTTATCAAGAACTATTTGATAGATCTTTCTCGTATTTTGTATGTAGGTTCCCCTTGGTCCGTATTTTGTATGTATCATTTTGAGACAGAAAGAATGAACAAAAAGACTCCCAAGCAGCTATCATTGGTTTTTTCTGCCAGGCACACATCTTTAATTGATCAGACGCAAAATAGGACTTTCAGAAATGATAATAATCTCTCGTTACTCATTCACCCCTATTTCGAATGAACTATTCCAATCTTTGAATTGGAAGAGTTCAAATGTGTCTTCAGGGATGAATGAGTTCGTTACTATAATATGCTAATAGGTCAAACAACCACCTCACTTTTATCTAAAGTTATCACAATAGGCATTAAATTTGGACATGACTGAATCTGACAGATCAAACTTACATAGGACCAATAAAGAAGTTAGTGTGGAGAGTGTCAAGATTCCTTGTGGCATTTCATGTTTGTCTGGCGTGGAAAGCAATATATGCATTGTACAGCGGTATAGGTGTGGCTGTTCTGTATCTTGTCTGTGTTGGGCAAATTGTAATGGGCTAGAATATTGTATATAGGCATCAGACACAAAGGTTTGGTGAATACAGTTTTCAGGTTTAGTAATTAATGATTATTGTGATACGATTGTTCCGTTACTGTTTTGTTTATGCTGATGTTTGAGTGTTATTTGCTTTCACTTCTGAAATTAATATGTGAAAATAACTTACAGAAATTGTATATTTATTTCAGTCGTAACCAGCATTTGTCTTTAATTTTCTCTATTCTGATTTTGACCAAATCATTCAGCTGGATAATT
Source organism: Mizuhopecten yessoensis (assembly GCF_002113885.1). Taxonomy (NCBI): domain Eukaryota; kingdom Metazoa; phylum Mollusca; class Bivalvia; order Pectinida; family Pectinidae; genus Mizuhopecten; species Mizuhopecten yessoensis. The sequence continues at coordinate 412,683 of NW_018408882.1, forward strand.
ATTTGTCCAATTAATATTTTGTTTACATCAATAGTCTATCAAGAAAAATGTGAACTTAAGATTTTGAAACACTTTAATGTCAATAAGGCAATAGAAGAAATGAAATGAGATGTGAATCAAGAAGTTTCTTTTTTGAGAAACGAATGCTTGATAAGTGAACCTTGAAATAGAACACCGACCATTATTATATTTTAAATAAATGTTATACAAATTTTCTTCTGAATTAATTGAATGAGGTTTTTTAACCCTATATACCCTGAAGTACTTCTGTCAGATAGATATTTAATATTTAATTTTAAAGTTACTGTTAATCAGTTGACAGATCTATGTGGTCTTTCCATCTGTGGATTTAAATTCTTGTCACATGTCATTCGAAGATAATTAAATGTTTGCAAAAATGAAGGTACCATAAAAGAAATTAACTGGAAACCTGGTATCTACTTCTGATGTTATTATCGAGATGTCCATTGTTTCCATTTTTTTTTTCATACTTCATACTACTTAGCATATATGTTACAAGCTGATATATTTTACATAAATATCAAGCGAATAAATTTTATATACCCAGTTATGTGTTTGTTTTGTTTATGACGATTGTAAATCCAGCGATGCATGCTGCAGTATACAGTGACAGTGATATTAAGGGAACCACCAATGAGCGGTCTGTTGATGATCTGTGAACCACCCTTGAGGAAGTCCAATGAGAGGTCTGTTGATGATCTGTGAACCACCCTTGAGGAAGTCCAATGAGCGGTCTGTTGATGATC
>NW_018408882.1:428905-473111 GCF_002113885.1 Mizuhopecten yessoensis
AAGTCCAATGAGAGGTCTGTTGATGATCCGTGAACCACCCTTGAGGAAGTCCAATGAGAGGTCTGTTGATGATCTGTGAACCACCCTTGAGGAAGTCCAATGAGAGGTCTGTTGATGATCTGTGAACCACCCTTGAGGAAGTCCAGTGAGCGGTCTGTTGATGATCCGTGCCACTGCACTGCTGTTTATCCTATGTACAGTAACCTCCCCTTAAGTTCCGTTTGGATATTAGTGTAGCACATCTTGGCTTGTACACTTCCGTTGTCCAGGCAGCTCAATTGGTCTTAGTCTGACCCCACAGACAATCAGAACACATTTGTTGATTAAATTTTGTTTATTTCATCTCTATTATGTTTTCATTAAAGTCCTGCAAGGGATGGTTTTCTTTTTAGAAATGATTTATCAAAGCTACAGTCATGCCAAAAAACTAAGTTTTGAATGCATGGTTTTATTTTCGGCAGTGTTACAGGGATCCTTTGTAGTTCACAATGAAATCACTGCAATGGGTCAATGGGCAACATTTAATTTGGCTTCATAACATAGGTGGTTTCTTTATAGTGATTGTGTGAGCAGGATTGGCTTGTGATTCATGGTTTTTATCATGCTTGAAATGATTCATCATATTTTTAGTCTATAGGGCTTGGAGACACTCAGCTGTTCACACAGGGTTTTCACATCTGAGTTTTGGATTTATCATGCTATAAACATCATTATTCCCCAAGTAATTCATTAAAGGTCAAGAGTTTCGAACCCTGATCACACAGATTTCTGCAACAATCGTTGTACGGTATATATACATCCTTGCTATACTGGCGAACTTTTACCACGGCGTAGATGTTCCAAATCTGTGGGATGATTCAAACACAGTAGTCTTGAAGATTTCTTCAACCATCGTTGTAGCGGTACACTTACGGATACTGGTGGATTATTTACCTCAGGGTAGAGGTCCCAAATTTGAGAGACGTAAATCTGTAACATCTTATAAAATGTTGTAATTTAAATCTACAAAATCACATCCAAGTCAGAACAGCTGAGCCGGTCTTCAAGTCAAGTTTTGTATTGTATGCATATTATGTGTAGTATGTATAAATGTGTGTATAAGTAATAACATGTATAACTATATCAATATCCAACATATCAGTATCATGTTCCATTAGTAGCTCCTTAATACAATCTAGAACTCAAACGCTGTGTTGTTATTATTACTGACATAACTGTGTCTTGTCACTTTTGGTTTTATGTGTGTGTGGACAGAAGGCCGGTCAAATGTGGAAATAAAGGTTATCATTAAATTCCTGCTTGTTCCATAGGTGTCCGATTGTCTACAAAGGAAACTTTTGCTAAGTCGAATATTTGCCCTTTACCTATACCATGTTCACCCAGTGTTAAGTTCGCCCTTCACAAGTGATTACTATACATTGGATGGTACCAACCATTGGGGAGTGTGAACAAGGGGAAGATCAAACTGTAGAGGCTGACATTATACAGCAGCCTCTGTATCTCTGTGGCAGGGTGTACAATGAAGACAGACACAGGTTATACAAAGTATATTTGTATTTGACAGACATGTTAATAACAGCCTAAGATCGACGACGGATCAGTACAGGTTTCCTGTTAACCCAAGTTATATGATATCACGATAAAAATGTCGAGGAACCTGTTGACCAAGTATAATGAATTCTCCGGAGCACAACATATTACATACATATATGCACTTCTTCTCCACAAACAACAATATGGCTGTAGAAATGAAAGTCGTATAATTAAAACCATGTATGAACAATGAAACCTGTCTAACGTTATCATCACACACAGAGAGGTCTGATTCTTTATCACAAGATATCATCACCTGGTAAAAGACGGAACTAGTCAGCCAATGAGAACGTATCACAAAGCCTGCCAGTTACAAATCTGTTATAAGGTATGACAGACCATGATTGGTTGTTTGACAACAGTACATATTACATGCACAAAGCTTTTTTTATCCCAACATTTTTTTTACACAATTTCGGGTGTACTTTTGAAGGAATTATGATAATCTGCAATTTTTCAGAATTTAGGAAAGTAAAGTTTTCAGTCTTCTCTAAATGAGCAAAACTCATGAATTTGAATCGTATGTAATATTTCCGGAATCCAATCTGACAGATTTCTGAGAAATACCTTTAACTTGCTTTAAGCTCACGTGATAAAACTCTCGATACAGTATATCTATAGAACTGCAAGTTGGAGCTCCAATTGGTTAGAAGATCAGCCAGATCAAGTTTCATCATAATATTGACAAAATGTACAAATTCGTAAATGTGCAATATTTCTAATTTCCTTTTCTTTCTTTCCTTTTTCAGAACAGATCCTTGGGGGAAAAAACCTAGAATTAAAGTGCTCCCCTTCATAAAAAAAATCTGGAAAGTCTCACTTTATCAACATTTTGCTGCAAGTTGTTACTAGCTGTGTTGAGGCTAATAAGGGTGAATTATATGTAAGATAGGGTGTGTAGTGCTCAATGTATGTCAATGAATTATTTTCCATGCAGTAGCTGCCTTACGTATCTTTGTAACTAATGTATTTGTCTTTTTATTCATTCATTCCCTCTTGCCCTTTGACCTTTTACTGCAAATTATTACATTCACACAAAAACACAATCTACATTCACTCCACGGTTCTCCACGCCAAGTTGCATTGCCTGTACACATTTCAAAAAGTTTTCTGTCTAGTTGGCCAGTAAATTGAAGAGAATTTCACAAAAATCTCACACTTTTTTACAACTACCAAATGAATTTGTGCAATAGTTTCAAAACTGTAATAATAATATGACTTCTTAAAAGAATAAAAGAGAAAACTTAAAATTTCATTTTTTTTATAAAAAATTATCATTATTAAACTCATTTACCCCTAAAGACACTTGAACTCTTCCAAAACAAAAGTTGGAAGAGTGCATTATGAAATTTCAGGGGTGAATGAGTTAAGGAACAATTTAAGTTGATGCCAAATAGACCCTATTGTTATACTTCCTGACTTGGGTTTGTGTGGAGAGTCTGTTCTGAGAAGCACTTAGATGAAGCAAGGAGAACCAGCTCATACATAATCTAGCTTGTCATGGCTTTGGTGAACACATTTCTTTCATTCTTAGTATGTAATTATTACAGAAAACACATTCTACATCCTCACAAACGCACCAGGGCAACACTTCCAATGATACATAATTACAAAATTCAATCACATCTTTTTACCGTAGGATTAAAATTTCAATGCATCTCAAAAATACTTCAGGGAAATAAAAGTAAAAACATCAACTGATCATCTATCTTTGATTCCAAACAATTTAAAGACTTTTTAACTTTAGAAAATGGAGAAAAGGATGACCAAAGATACAAACATGTAGCTTCATCCAAAAATTTAAATCAACAAAAACGATTCCTATTAGATTATTTACATCAACAGATTACTGGCAATACTGACATTTTCTTTTTACCTTTGAAGCATTGTGTCTACACTTTTTCACATGACCAACAAGATCAGTTGCTTACAATATAAATTTTAGTGACAAAACTACACAAAATCTATCTCCAAGTTGTTATGGTCAAATTTTACATAATATAACACTCACAAAATCAACAAAAATAAAAATAAGAGCAGAAGAAAAAAAAAGGGGGTAGGGGGGATTTGTTAAATTAAATACAGCACTTTTTTAATATAAAAACCTCTTTTTATCATACTTGACTTTTTAAGCATGCAGTGATCCAGATTTTTCTTTTCTATGATATTGAAAACTGCAAGCTTACAAACTTCTACGGAATATTGTTTGTGCTGAAACTATTTCAGCCATTTTTTGTGTCGTCTTAGGTGCACTACATTATTACTGCTATGTTTCAAATGATGTCGCTGCTAAATCACTAAAGATCAGCCGAAAGACGATAACTTTATTTATTTTACAACAATTATGAAACAAGTTATTTCAAACTGATATCAATTACTTTTGTTGGCCCGGATGTTAGCGTACTGGGGGTCTAAATATGGGTATGAGTACCCAGAGAAAACCCACGTGTTCGGGCAGGTGACCCCCGGCTGCCTTTGTGAAATGCCAGTGCATTATCCACTGCGCCACCACACAACAACCCCAAATCAGTGAAGTAATTACGACATCGAATAGTCCGTAACTTAGTAAACATCAACTGATAGTCGATCACTGAACATCAACCAATATTTGGTAACTTACCAGGTAGTCACTGAAAATCAAGCGATACTTGATAAGTCAGTCACTGAAATTCAAGCGATACTTGAAAAGTCAGTCACTGAAAAACAAGCGATACTTGATAAGTCCGTCACTGAAAATCAAGTAATTCTTGATAAGTCAGTCACTCAAAATCAAGTGATACTTTATAAGTTAGTCACTGAAAAGCAAGTGATACTTGATCAGTCAGTCACTGAAATTCAAGCGATACTTGATACGTCAGTCACTGAAAATCAAGAGATACTTGATAAGTTAGTCACTAAAAATAAAGTGATACTTGATAAGTTAGTCACTGAAAATCAAGCGATACTTGATAAGTTAGTCAATCAATATCAACTGATAGTTGGATAAGCTTGTCACTGAAAATCAACCGATATGTTATAACCAAGTCACTTAAAATCAAGAGATAGTTTGTAACTTTGTCACTGAACTACAATGGATGATGCTAGGGTACTCTGCTTACTTTAGCATGTTTACAGAAAAAATAAACGGTTCATCAGACAATCAATTAAAAAAAAAAGTACTTTACAACTTTTTGAAGGTAAACATGTACGCTACAGATTTTTCTATCAAGCAAATGCAGTATTTCAAATATTGTAGTTGATATTTCTTAAATTGTTAAAATCAGTTGAATGTAATATTGTTATATTTCAGTTGCAGACATGAAGTGTTATACAAAGGCATTCGTTGTAGCAGAATTAACATTTCCCTGAAGTAACATTTTTTAACTGGGAAAATTTTTATGAGTGGAATATATTTAAAAAAAAAATGGTTCATAATTTTTTTCACCTTGAAATATGTATCTTCTTTGAAATATAATTTCAGTTGTCTGTAGTATTTTATCTATCTGGAAACTTGTGGAAACCTTGAGTTCAAATTTAGTGGATCGGTCACCTGATGTGTCTAGAGAAAGGGGGAGTATCTGTACGCTAGCTAATGATTTTTTTTGAAATCCCCTTTCATGAAATTTCAACCTTAAAATATTAGACTGTTGTCTTAGTTTTTTGCTACTAAAAATCAAAATTTAACAAGAATTGTTTAAGGACCAACACACTGGACTAAAGACGATTTGAACAGTTTCTAAAAAATTGTTTTTATATCACCAACTTGTTTCATCAAAATTTGACATTCTTTCTCTCGTCATCATTGAGAATGAGTCGATTTGAAATAGCTACTAGATTACTATCACCAAGTGGCATTGAAATCTGAATATTCCTTATAAAAATATCTGGAAACCATTTACCAATCAGATTACAGCAATATCATAAAATATGCAAGAAATCATGTCGAACATGAAACATGAGTTTAGTGTGTTAAACATGAATCCTCACCAACATCAAAATTTGATCTCTACTTCAACTTCAACTTCAGCTTAGTTATAGCTTCACCCAGACGACAATGTGTGTCAATGGACCAGCTTAGTTATAGCTACAGACAACAATGTGTGTCAATGGACCAGCTTAGTTATAGCTTCACCCAGACAACAATGTGTGTCAATGGACCAGCTTAGTTATAGCTACAGACAACAATGTGTGTCAATGGACCAGCTTAGTTATAGCTAAAGACAACAATGTGTCAATGGACCAGCTTAGTTATAGCTACAGACAACGATGTGTGTCAATGGACCAGCTTAGTTATAGCTTCACCCAGACGACAATGTGTGTCAATGGACCAGCTTAGTTATAGCTTCACCCGGACGACAATGTGTGTCAATGGACCAGCTTAGTTATAGCTACAGACAACAATGTGTTTAAAGGAGAAAATTGTGTTTACATTACAGTTGTGGGTCCAAATTGATGAAAGACAAATTTGATGAGAAACTGAATAACTGGAAATTTTCGCCAAGTAAACCTTTTGCCCTTCGTCCATGAAAACAATTTCACCCAGTGTTAATTTCGCCTTCCACAGTTAATTACTATGTTAATTATGTTGTTTACTTATATTCGCTGTAATGATAAACTTGCCTCATTACGAAGGGTGAAAAAGGCGAAAAATTAACTGCAGCAAACATTTCCCAGTGTACAGTATCGTCCTGAATTCTGATAAGAAACTTCTAGTATGTCACGCTAATCACTTAATGTAAAAGGCATCAAAAAATGTGAATTATTGAACTAACAAAGCATTGTCATAGAACAAATCGACTCTTAATTGACCTAACTAAAAACAAGGAGGAAAGCGTCGACCTCGACCTCACAGAGCACTAAATGTAGGTCACTGCCATCTACTGCAGTGAAACAACAGTAAAGCTCTAACAGTGTGTCAGCTTGTCCCTCTTACACTAAATTTTGTATTGCCTTTCAGGAAATATTTGGAAAAAAATTCTTTCACATTTCAAATTGTTTCCAAATAGACTTGAAAAGCCTTAAGAAGTCTTGTAAAAGGGACTGAAACCGATGCGCAATTTTTTTATTCAAATGATTTTTTCCTCCACAAAGATGAAAAAAGACATCCACATGTAAAGAATAGAATCTTTCTCATCAATGAAGAGTTCAGGACATTCTTGTAGAATCGTCCCAATGAGAAAGAGTCATAACAAAGAAATGTTACAAAGGGGGGAAAATCATCTTTGGACATCCTTAATAGTGTGCTTTTCAAACATACAGATAAATAGAGAATGCAAGATATGATAAACAATTGGACCGCATCGGGTCACTCAGAAATTACAGAAAGTACATACTGTCATCACCAACAGATTTTAATATTTTTTCACATGATGATTAAAATAGCTTATAATGGAGCATATTTCTCTCTGATCAATAGTGTCCTCTTTGGTGCTGGGAATTAAGGAGTAGATCTTTTACTTGATTTCTCCGGACCTGTAGACCAAGGTCGTCTCATCAGTAAAACTTCCTGTTCAAGCTCGTTCTTGAGGGATATCTGTTGATTTGTCTATCCTTTCTCACAATCCAAATAATCTCTCTGTGCACAAGCACATTCTTTCAAATGCTGGAATAGTAAAACCAATTCCATGTGCCAGTCTGCAGTTGGGCTTTCCGTCTCTTTCAGCCTGAGCAGACTGCGTACAAGTTGTCAACTGCCGACAGCTCTCGAGACGGTGCTGCACTACCAGGCCCAGGGGAAGTGGGCTTCGTCTTTTACAGTCGACAACTTCGGCCTGGACTGGGTCTCATTTGCGTTAGTTTGATTGAAGAACGTTACAGATAATTATTCTCCGTCTTCAGAAACCCACCGTGCTCTTCCATGTTTCATTCCATTGAAAAAGACTACGAGGTAGCAGCTAGCAATGTCCTTGTTACTATAGCACTGTTTCACTTCCGCAAGTCCAAGACAAATACCTATTGGATGAAGATAGACATTTATCAGATACAGATTTAACTGCAAATAAACTCTACTGCAAAAAATATTGACCAAAAGTTGAAAGAGGGCTTAAGGATCCCTGTTCCACTGCACTGCCATTTTCCCTTTATACAGAAGCCTCCCCTTAACTTCCAATTGGATATAACTGTAACACGGAATCAACATTTCTGTTGATCATATAGTTCCATCGGTTACAGCGATAGTATAACAACCTGAAGTGCAGCCCTCCAATCCCAGTCTAGACAAACTGATATTTTACTCTCAGAACACTCTTATTGATTATATTTTGTTTATTCCATCCCCCCCCCAATAAAAATCTCACATGGTTGGTTTTCTTTTCAGAAATAATTTATCAAAGCTATAGTCATGCCGGAAAAAACAGTTCCCAACACTAAGTGACAGTTTTTGGCAGTGGTACGGGGATCCTTAATGGTGAGCATCTCCCCTTTGGATATATTACATGTATCAAACTATTCTATTATTTCAAATGACAAAAAAGATGTTGTAGTGAATTGTAACCTAAATCCATTTCTTTTAATCAGATATCAACAGACATATATCAGCCCTTATCAGCATCATCAACCAACCTAAGCTGTATATTTCCTAACACTGTAACCTGCTGTCACAAATACATATTTGCTGTAAAGTGCTAATTCATTGAGTAAATAGATATTTTTTCATACTTAGTAGCTAGATTCTTTTTGATTAGTTCTATTTTTTCAAAATAAGCAGCAAGCTTGTGTTTTATTAGTTCAAGTAATTTCTTGTAATAAAAATACACAGCGAATATCCATGTCTGTTGATTTTAAAATATGCAAAATTATATAAAAATAGAAGGGAGAAAGCAACATATTCCACAATGAATACTTTCTCATGGTATTTTGTCTGCAACAGAGTAATAATTTTTAGTGATTCAAAATGTGATTACCATCACCTCTATAGATCAAAAGACCTATTTGATACAAATGTCAGTCAAGGACACAAGTTTTTTTCAGGTTGCATAACCCTACAATTTTACAGACAGCAAGGAGATACATACTGATCCATCGGAGGCACTTGCCCCCACTTTGTCCCCACGGTGATTCCAGCACACTTCGAAAATGCCACCTGTCCCCCGGTAACTCTGTACCAAAGCGCCACTCTGAAAGAAAGAAAATCAAACAGTCAGGCTAAAGTTTTTTTTATTGCTACTGGAGCTGAACTTTTCGTTGATTTTTTCCTGACCTCAATGATTATTCAAAATTTAATTATTTGTCATGATGTTGATTTATTTAGAACCACTGTATACTTTTTTACCAGATTTTATCGTATGTAAAATATTTATCGTAGTTGATAGGTTAAAGTTATCTTGTTCATAATCTGGATGACAGACCTGATGTAGAGGGGTCCATATGTACCTGATTCTGTGTACATATTAACTAATACTTTCATCAAAAGCTGGCTTTAAAAGAATACTATATACGACAACAGTTTAACCGGTTCCACTTTCGCCTTTTTTGCCCTTTCCAATCAGTGCAGCTTTATCATGACAGCGAATATTAGTACACAACATATTATATAGAGTGATTACATGCGATGGACAAAATCGACATGATGCGAACATTGATTTCATCGTTATAAGGTGAATGTTTCCCAGTATACAGTAATATCTATAGAGTAATTACATCGTTATAGGGTGAATATTTCCCAGTATACAGTAATATCTATAGAATTATTTTAAGAAAAGGATGTGTAACACGACACGCCACTGATACCAGAATCACACCTACCAGCCCAGCTCAGTCAACCAAGGCTGGTTTATTGTGATTTCATGTCTGTGTTTAATGAGTTCAGACGATGAGTTACCTGTACATTCCATATATGAACACACTTGTCGAAGGAGCCACTGGCTAAGAACTTGCCATCGGGGCTAAACGCTACACTGTACACAGGTTCCTGGTGCTTGGTCAGTGTGTGGATACACGTACCCTGCTGCACATCCCAAAGGCGCACGGTGGAATCAAACGACGCACTGCAACAGAAAACAGGCAACACACTCATCAATAGGTTAACACATGACACCCATTTATAGGTTAACACATGACACTCATTTATAGGTTAACACATGACACTCATCTATAGGTTAACACATGACACTCATTTATAGGTTAATTCATGACACTCATTTATAGGTTAACACATTGGTTGATTAGAAATCAAAATGCAAGAATCACTTTTAAAAAATGTTACAAATACTGCATACACTGTACGTGTAAATTTCTGTCAAGTCAAACTTGTGCCCTTTGTCAGTAAAATCCATATTTGTCAAGTTTAAATTTCGCTTTTCACATTTAATTACATTGTATATTGTAAACTAATGTTTAGCAATGATAAAGTCGTCCTCATTTGTGGGTGAAAAAGGCAAAAAATAAACTCATTTCCTGGTGTAAGGTAGCTGGGTACAGTGAACATTTCCTGGTATACAGAAGCTAGGTACAGTGAACATTTCCTGGTATACAGTAGCTGGGTACAGTGAACATTACCTGTTATACAGTAGCTGGGTACAGTGAACATTTCCTGGTATACAGTAGCTAGGTACAGTGAACATTCCCTGGTATACAGTAGCTGGGTACAGTGAACATTCCCTGGTATACAGTAGCTGGGTACAGTGAACATTTCCTGGTATACAGCAGCTGGGTACAGTGAACATTTCCTGGTGTACAGTAGCTGGGTACAGTGAACATTTCCTGGTATACAGCAGCTGGGTACAGTGATCATTTCCTGGTATACAGTAGCTGGGTACAGTGAACATTACCTGGTATACAGTAGCTAGGTACAGTGAACATTTCCTGGTATACAGCAGCTGGGTACAGTGAACATTTCCTGGTATACAGTAGCTAGGTACAGTGAGCATTTCCTGGTATACAGTAGCTAGGTACAATGAACATTTCCTGGTGTACAGTAGCTGGGTACAGTGAACATTTCCTGGTATACAGTAGCTGGGTACACTGAACATTACCTGGTATACCGTAGCTGGGTACAGTGAACACTTCCTGGTATACAGTAGCTAGGTACAGTGAACATTTCCTGGTATACAGTAGCTAGGTACAGTGAACATTTCCTGGTGTACAGAAGCTAGGTACAGTGAACATTTCCTGGTAACCAGTAGCTGGGTACAGTGAACATTACCTGGTATACAGTAGCTGGGTACAGTGAACACTTCCTGGTATACAGTAGCTGGGTACAGTGAACACTTCCTGGTATACAGTAGCTAGGTACAGTGAACATTTCCTGGTGTACAGAATTTGGGTACAGTGAACATTTCCTGGTATACAGTAGCTGGGTACAGTGAACATTTCCTGGTATATAGTAGCTAGGTACAGTGAACATTTCCTGGTATACAGTAGCTAGGTACAGTGAACATTTCCTGGTGTACAGAATTTGGGTACAGTGAACATTTCCTGGTATACAGTAGCTGGGTACAGTGAACATTTCCTGGTGTAAGGTAGCTGGGTACAGTGAACATTTCCTGTTATACAGTAGCTGGGTACAGTGCACATTTCCTGGTGTACAGTAGCTGGGTACAGTAAACATTTCCTGTGTACAGTAGCTGGGTACAGTGAACATTCCCTGGTATACAGTAGCTGGGTACAGTAAACATTTCCTGGTATACAGTAGCTTGGTACAGTGAACATTACCTGGTATACAGTAGCTGGGCACAGTGAACATTTCCTGGTATACAGTAGCTGGGTACAGTGAACATTTCCTGGTATACTGTAGCTGGGTACAGTGAACATTTCCTGGTATACAGAAGCTAGGTACAGTGAACATTTCCTGGTATACAGTAGCTGGGTACAGTGAACAATTCCTGGTATACAGTAGCTGGGTGCAGTGAAAATTTCCTGGTATACAGTAGCTGGTGCAGTGAACATTTCCTGGTATACAGTAGCTAGGTACAGTGAACATTACCTGGTATACAGTAGCTGGGTGCAGTGAAAATTTCCTGGTATACAGTAGCTGGGTACAGGTGGGTTGGGGTAGGCATCCTGATCAGACAAGAGCACCATACATACTGAATTACCTCCCTTCTACTAGAGTGACTAGACTACCTACCTTGACAAAATCAGTGGAACATTTGGATTGTTGGTTCCCGGCCCAGTGGGACTCCATTTGATTGTGTAGATTTCTTTGTTGTGAGCTTGTAAATCATGGACACAATTGTTATGCTGCATATCCCATATCTGTTACAGAGAAAAACAGAACATTTATATATCTATCTCATCCATACACATATACATATCCCATATCTGTTACAGAGAAAGACAGAACATTTATATATCTATCTCATCCATTCACATATACATATCCCATATCTGTTACAGAGAAAGACAGAACATTTATATATCTATCTCATCCATTCACATATACATATCCCATATCTGTTACAGAGAAAGACAGAACATTTATATATCTATCTCATCCATTCACATATACATATCCCATATCTGTTACAGAGAAAGACAGAACATTTATATATCTATCTCATCCATTCACATATACATATCCCATATCTGTTACAGAGAAAGACAGAACATTTATATATCTATCTCATCCATTCACATATACATATCCCATATCTGTTACAGAGAAAGACAGAACATTTATATATCTATCTCATCCATTCACATATACATATCCCATATCTGTTACAGAGAAAGACAGAACATTTATATATCTATCTCATCCATTCACATATACATATCCCATATCTGTTACAGAGAAAGACAGAACATTTATATATCTATCTCATCCATTCACATATACATATCCCATATCTGTTACAGAGAAAGACAGAACATTTATATATCTATCTCATCCATTCACATATACATATCCCATATCTGTTACAGAGAAAGACAGAACATTTATATATCTATCTCATCCATTCACATATACATATCCCATATCTGTTACAGAGAAAGACAGAACATTTATATATCTATCTCATCCATTCACATATACATATCCCATATCTGTTACAGAGAAAGACAGAACATTTATATATCTATCTCATCCATTCACATATACATATCCCATATCTGTTACAGAGAAAGACAGAACATTTATATATCTATCTCATCCATTCACATATACATATCCCATATCTGTTACAGAGAAAGACAGAACATTTATATATCTATCTCATCCATTCACATATACATATCCCATATCTGTTACAGAGAAAGACAGAACATTTATATATCTATCTCATCCATTCACATATACATATCCCATATCTGTTACAGAGAAAGACAGAACATTTATATATCTATCTCATCCATTCACATATACATATCCCATATCTGTTACAGAGAAAGACAGAACATTTATATATCTATCTCATCCATTCACATATACATATCCCATATCTGTTACAGAGAAAGACAGAACATTTATATATCTATCTCATCCATTCACATATACATATCCCATATCTGTTACAGAGAAAGACAGAACATTTATATATCTATCTCATCCATTCACATATACATATCCCATATCTGTTACAGAGAAAGACAGAACATTTATATATCTATCTCATCCATTCACATATACATATCCCATATCTGTTACAGAGAAAGACAGAACATTTATATATCTATCTCATCCATTCACATATACATATCCCATATCTGTTACAGAGAAAGACAGAACATTTATATATCTATCTCATCCATTCACATATACATATCCCATATCTGTTACAGAGAAAGACAGAACATTTATATATCTATCTCATCCATTCACATATACATATCCCATATCTGTTACAGAGAAAGACAGAACATTTATATATCTATCTCATCCATTCACATATACATATCCCATATCTGTTACAGAGAAAGACAGAACATTTATATATCTATCTCATCCATTCACATATACATATCCCATATCTGTTACAGAGAAAGACAGAACATTTATATATCTATCTCATCCATTCACATATACATATCCCATATCTGTTACAGAGAAAGACAGAACATTTATATATCTATCTCATCCATTCACATATACATATCCCATATCTGTTACAGAGAAAGACAGAACATTTATATATCTATCTCATCCATTCACATATACATATCCCATATCTGTTACAGAGAAAGACAGAACATTTATATATCTATCTCATCCATTCACATATACATATCCCATATCTGTTACAGAGAAAGACAGAACATTTATATATCTATCTCATCCATTCACATATACATATCCCATATCTGTTACAGAGAAAGACAGAACATTTATATATCTATCTCATCCATTCACATATACATATCCCATATCTGTTACAGAGAAAGACAGAACATTTATATATCTATCTCATCCATTCACATATACATATCCCATATCTGTTACAGAGAAAGACAGAACATTTATATATCTATCTCATCCATTCACATATACATATCCCATATCTGTTACAGAGAAAGACAGAACATTTATATATCTATCTCATCCATTCACATATACATATCCCATATCTGTTACAGAGAAAGACAGAACATTTATATATCTATCTCATCCATTCACATATACATATCCCATATCTGTTACAGAGAAAGACAGAACATTTATATATCTATCTCATCCATTCACATATACATATCCCATATCTGTTACAGAGAAAGACAGAACATTTATATATCTATCTCATCCATTCACATATACATATCCCATATCTGTTACAGAGAAAGACAGAACATTTATATATCTATCTCATCCATTCACATATACATATCCCATATCTGTTACAGAGAAAGACAGAACATTTATATATCTATCTCATCCATTCACATATACATATCCCATATCTGTTACAGAGAAAGACAGAACATTTATATATCTATCTCATCCATTCACATATACATATCCCATATCTGTTACAGAGAAAGACAGAACATTTATATATCTATCTCATCCATTCACATATACATATCCCATATCTGTTACAGAGAAAGACAGAACATTTATATATCTATCTCATCCATTCACATATACATATCCCATATCTGTTACAGAGAAAGACAGAACATTTATATATCTATCTCATCCATTCACATATACATATCCCATATCTGTTACAGAGAAAGACAGAACATTTATATATCTATCTCATCCATTCACATATACATATCCCATATCTGTTACAGAGAAAGACAGAACATTTATATATCTATCTCATCCATTCACATATACATATCCCATATCTGTTACAGAGAAAGACAGAACATTTATATATCTATCTCATCCATTCACATATACATATCCCATATCTGTTACAGAGAAAGACAGAACATTTATATATCTATCTCATCCATTCACATATACATATCCCATATCTGTTACAGAGAAAGACAGAACATTTATATATCTATCTCATCCATTCACATATACATATCCCATATCTGTTACAGAGAAAGACAGAACATTTATATATCTATCTCATCCATTCACATATACATATCCCATATCTGTTACAGAGAAAGACAGAACATTTATATATCTATCTCATCCATTCACATATACATATCCCATATCTGTTACAGAGAAAGACAGAACATTTATATATCTATCTCATCCATTCACATATACATATCCCATATCTGTTACAGAGAAAGACAGAACATTTATATATCTATCTCATCCATTCACATATACATATCCCATATCTGTTACAGAGAAAGACAGAACATTTATATATCTATCTCATCCATTCACATATACATATCCCATATCTGTTACAGAGAAAGACAGAACATTTATATATCTATCTCATCCATTCACATATACATATCCCATATCTGTTACAGAGAAAGACAGAACATTTATATATCTATCTCATCCATTCACATATACATATCCCATATCTGTTACAGAGAAAGACAGAACATTTATATATCTATCTCATCCATTCACATATACATATCCCATATCTGTTACAGAGAAAGACAGAACATTTATATATCTATCTCATCCATTCACATATACATATCCCATATCTGTTACAGAGAAAGACAGAACATTTATATATCTATCTCATCCATTCACATATACATATCCCATATCTGTTACAGAGAAAGACAGAACATTTATATATCTATCTCATCCATTCACATATACATATCCCATATCTGTTACAGAGAAAGACAGAACATTTATATATCTATCTCATCCATTCACATATACATATCCCATATCTGTTACAGAGAAAGACAGAACATTTATATATCTATCTCATCCATTCACATATACATATCCCATATCTGTTACAGAGAAAGACAGAACATTTATATATCTATCTCATCCATTCACATATACATATCCCATATCTGTTACAGAGAAAGACAGAACATTTATATATCTATCTCATCCATTCACATATACATATCCCATATCTGTTACAGAGAAAGACAGAACATTTATATATCTATCTCATCCATTCACATATACATATCCCATATCTGTTACAGAGAAAGACAGAACATTTATATATCTATCTCATCCATTCACATATACATATCCCATATCTGTTACAGAGAAAGACAGAACATTTATATATCTATCTCATCCATTCACATATACATATCCCATATCTGTTACAGAGAAAGACAGAACATTTATATATCTATCTCATCCATTCACATATACATATCCCATATCTGTTACAGAGAAAGACAGAACATTTATATATCTATCTCATCCATACACATATACATATCCCATATCTGTTACAGAGAAAGACAGAACATTTATATATCTATCTCATCCATTCACAACACCTTCTACAATACTCAACAACGTTTAAACTATACAACCAAGTAGATCCTAATCATCTTACAACATACTTCCGCTATATTCAGTGATTTGCCACCTAAATTTTTAAGTCTGTACACTTTTTTTTGCTCTTCTCTCTCTTTCTTACTCTTTCAATCTATCACTCTTTCTTTCTCTCTCTCTCTTTATTGCGTGCTATTTTTCTTTTCCATTTCCTGATCCTCACATTTCTTCAAAGTTTGAAGCCTATTTATGAAACAGTATTGATATATTTTAGTACCTGAGGTCAAAGTCAAAGGTCAAAACGAGGTCACAGTGATCTATTTTTAGGATGCAATACACTGCCTCCCAAGATTGATGCTTGCTCTGGAAACCACAATCAGCACGGAAGGACATGTGCACACACAAAGAGAATATTTTTGATACCCTTGACTTAAACAAGCTGTTAGCTGCCAAGACTTGCACTTAGCTGCCATCAAATATGGCAATCTATGACTGGTATTTATTTTAGTCAAATCATGTAACAGTTTACCATTTCTTGTGAATATATAAATGATAAAAGGAACTCCCAGACTCCGTGATGTAGGGGTGATAATTGATCTTTTATAGCACAAATTCTACATCAAGACATAGGTAAACACAGGTAAACATAGTCACAGTATTCACGCTGGCAATACAAACGACTCGGCACCTCGATGGTCAAAGTTCTGACAATTGTATGAAAACCTCTATTTAACCCCAGGGGGCCAACATGTATTTCTCGACTCAAATTTGGGTGTGGGCTTGTAACAGGAAAATGAAACAGCATTTGCTGGCATTTCTACTGCAATACATATGGATGGGCTTATAACCAGGCATGGCCTTATTACAAGATTTTCACAGATTTCTTTCGATAATAATTCAGCTTTTTCAACAACTGTAGTGTACACAAACCTTTAAAGTCATATCGTCTGAGCATGATGCTAAAAGCTGGCCTTGCGGATCCCACTTTATGGCATTCACTTCATTCTGTAATATGAAAATCCCATGAAATTAGAAAAACATAAATACCAGAAGCAACAAACATCCGTCTAAAGACATTTGGATCCTCCTATCAGAGAGCATTTGCTAAAATTAATCATGCAAAGATTTTGCTTAACTTCAAGATTAGCTTATTCTTTTAAATTGAATATGCTTACCATGTTTCATCTGAAGCAAACAATATTTAATCAATTTATCTTGTGGAAACTGAAATGTTGAAACCTTAATTGATAAATACAGGGAGGGGGAGATTTTTCATCCAAGCAAAGAATTCTGTGTCACCCAGCAGACGGATTTCACAAGGAAAACCCAAGTCGAGTCGTAGTAATTAATGGATAAATGTGTGCAGTATACACTTCCTTACCGTATGGCCTTGGAATGTTTTGATGGGCCGGTCAACCCCTAATCGACACACATGTATACACTGGTCAGTGGAACAGGACGCGAAAGTTGCATTTGTCTGCCAATCTACGTCCAGCGCAGGGGCTGAAATTAATAGTGTGTACTCCTGTCAGCATGAAATGTAATGGCTTAACAACCAGAATCTATAACAAGAAACCCTGGGGCCTAAACGGTCATCTGGGAATATTCTAAATGCTGCAGTTAATTAGTTAGGGTTTTATACCCTGACGAAATGGGGAGTCTTCTGCAAATTTACAATGCTTGACCAGAGCATGGTTGGCTGGCCTAGTTTGGTTTAGGATGGCCGTTTTGGACTGCAGATAGGTACAACTAAGAATCTTAGCCGCGATATGATAAAGCACATTTGTTTGAAGGTTGCAGTTGATAGCTGTATCAGTTCATGAGAATAATTAGAAAATAACTCAGCCAGTCAGAGCCCTGTGCAGCCATTTACAATTTTGAATCAGTCCAAAAAGTAAGGATCCTTTGTTGAGACCTCATAATGAACATTAGCACCAACAGTGCTCGCGCTGGTGGTGTTTTAAAATAATTGTTACAGTTACGCAAAATAGCTTACAAAAAGGATGCAGTTCTTCATTTTTTTCAATCTTTTAACTGTTTTACAGCATGTATATGAAAATTAGACTTAAATTTCCTATCTTAAAATTATTATGAAAAAGTGAGACTAAATAAATGCTTACCAGAATGAAATGAAAACTGTTGTGTACAATTCCCTGAACTTGCGTCCCAGATAATAGTAGTCTGAAAAAACAAAACAAATTCCATTATCTAAGCTCAGAATGTGCCAACCCCATATATATATACATCAACTTTTTTTCTGAAATATTTGCATTTACAAAAAATGCCCCGCAAATGAATTGCTTTGAACACTGAATCTAAGCTGAGCAATCAAGAGGAAATAGGCAAGCGTCATTCAAACGCACCCTGATATTCCGTCACGCTTACAGGGAAAGCTTCTTAATATAGTATTTGACGGTGCATTTTCAAAGATCAGAACAGCGAGGATAACCATAACGATAGTTTGTAACAATACAACATAAGTAATGATCAAGAATATATTCATGCATACGTTATAGCTATGATTATTGGACAATTGAAAGTGAAACTCAATACCATGTGGTCATATGCCACATCAATCGTATAGGCAAAGTCAGCAAAGTTGGTTAAATAGACAGGATAAATCTCGTTGATTTAGAATTTATTTTTAAGAAATGGAAGATGAATAAAAAATGACTCTTTTTGTATTTGCACCAAGGTGAATGTTCAATATTAGAGTCAAAAGTGAGGTATAGCCAAGTAAGGCGCTAGAAAATAAAAGATAGTCAGGTCATGTAACAGTTGCAGTGATAGGTCATGGTAAAGGTCACGGTGACAGGTCATGTAAAGGTCACAGTGACAGGTCATGTAAAGGTCACAGTGACAGGTGTAGTATAGGTCACGTAAAGGTCTGTGATAGGTCATGGTGAAGGTCACAGTGACAGGTCATGTAACGGTTACAGTGCGAGGTCAGTGCGTGGATGTTTACCTTATCCACCCCAGCACTAAGGATGTAGTTCCCTCTCTTATTCCATTTTAGAGCAAATATTGGACCTTTATGCTGTCCTAGTGTGTTCACCAACCGACCTAAAAAATATATAAAAGTAATATGTTAAGAGAGCAACTCTTAGCCTTTGGGCTACTTGTGTTCCTTTATAAAACGTAAATATTACTCCTACTGTTAATGCTACTGAATGAGATATACACAGGAAACATGAGACCAAGATACTGTAAATACGAAAAAAACACCTGGAATAAAATCCCAGATAAATGACCAATACCTCTATTCCTGTTTTACATGACTCGAACAGGGGACATTTTTTGTCTAGCCACTTGATTTCCTCGTGCAAAATTTGTGTCCCCAGATTAAAATTTTCAGACACCAAATTTTCCACACATAACACTTCACACCTTTATGGCAGGACATTATCAAAACAGTAAATTGGGTTATGAATTAATTATGTCCTGTTGTGAGGAAGCCATTTCCAGGTAATCTGACACAACACAACACAACATTGTCTTAATTTTGTAACATTCACATAATTTTATGACTTCTCTATTTTTGCATCCTGTGACCTCAATTATCTCCCTTGTATTAAGCAAGAAGTCATGGCCTAATTATCAGTGTTATGAAGAAGAGCTGGCATCAGGCGTTTCTCACCAGGTAATGTACAGTTTGTGACAGACTACTGTTTTGCCGTCAGCTTGATACATTTTATGTATGGAAGGCTTAGAATGTCACTGTCAGCATGTCATGCTGACAAAACTGCTCGATTGTCCTCTTCCTATGGGGCCCCGTATTCATGACACTGTTCTCATGCTCAAGCATGGATTCTGTGCTCAAACCAGTATTCCTGTTACTTGCTTAAATCATGTCAAATGATAATTTAGTCAAATGTCAATATTGAAAACAGTATTCGGCTCCAGTTCTCTTCAATTTTTTCCGAATCATTGACAAAATATGAATTTTTATTATTTTTTAACCAGAACTAGAAAATAGCCTTGAGCATAAAATCCACACTTGAGCACGAGAATGGCTTCTTGAATACGGGCTATGGTCTCTTAGCAATGGAATAGATGTAAAATTATCTTGTTTTGATTCCACAATTACTGATTTCTTCCTTATTCAAAAGATATTTGTTTTGGTTTGTGCTTACCGTCTGTGCTCCATATTCTGGCGTAGCCATCATAAGATCCTGTAGCCAGCAAAGTGCCTTCACACTGAAAAGGAAAACATCTCTTTATATACATTTATATATGCTTTATAATGTTATTAAATTCATTTTGATATAAACCAGTTCTTAAATACATACAATAGTTAATTTTCAACTTTTATAAAGACGCAAGGTTTACCAAACTTGATCAAGGTAACAGGATAGACCAGGATCTTCAAATCCTGACTTACTTTTAAATAAAAGTGTTGAAAGCTTAGATATCATTATATTTATGGTATAAAACAAAACTTGAATACAAAATAATGTAAGTATGACACAGTCACTATTATCCAGACACATGTATGTCTCAAATCACAAATGAAGTGTATCGGGACAGCTCTAGTCGCTTGGGTGTTTTCCTCTTTAGAGAAGGAATTATACATTGTAACAAGGTTATTTGAGATGATTGAACGGCATGTTTTTCAATTTCATGCTGGTTAAAACACAAATCACTTACATACCTATTCCACGTCGCTAGGGCTTCATAGTAAATACCTTACATACCTATTCCACCTCGCTAGGGCTAAATAGTAAATACCTTACATACCTATTCCACGAAGCTCACTAGGGCTTCATAGTAAATACCTTACATACCTATTCCACCTCGCTCGGGCTTCATAGTAAATACCTTACATACCTATTCCACAAGCTCACTAGGGCTTCATAGTAAATACCTATGTAACCAATTTGCATTCATACCAGCATTAACACTAATAAATGTCGTCTCATCCTGATATTTACATTGTAATGTTTTAGTCATTATTGACCCAAATATAGATTTTTCCTTATACTTTCGATACTGAAGTGCCGGTGTCTTCAGTGTAAACCAGATTCCTGGAACAGACCAACATCACCAAAACGCTTGCTTCTAACAGTTGTCTCATGTTATTTGAGGAGGAAGGAGAAGTTTCAAAATGATGCTGATCAAACTGCGTTTACAGCTCTATGAAGGCCATTTCTTCTGGTAATGCTTACAGAGGAACTTGCAGTGGAAATGTAAATACAGTGGATATTTCATTCATTTGAGTTA
This sequence comes from Mizuhopecten yessoensis, assembly GCF_002113885.1. Classification (NCBI taxonomy): domain Eukaryota; kingdom Metazoa; phylum Mollusca; class Bivalvia; order Pectinida; family Pectinidae; genus Mizuhopecten; species Mizuhopecten yessoensis. Next base: position 450,498 of record NW_018408882.1, read on the forward strand.
AAGTTATAACTGAGGCGAGTTGGATTTAGCAGGTTGACCTTCTCCTGAACTTACGTTCCAGTCGAGTGATGTGACGTCTTTGTTGCTGGGGACCTCTGTGCCCCCCTTCTGGATACAGTGACGCAGCACCAACTGGTTAGCACTGTTACTGTTGTCGTTCATGTTCCAGATCCGCGCCGTGGAATCACCAGACCTGGACAGGGAAACAGACGACAGAATGAGTCACAACAAACTGGAGTAGTGAGAATACTATTTTCATAAGCTCTCAAACTTGCAAACTCTCCCTGTTTCTGTGGGAGAGTCTGGATTTTAGACATTTTCAACCAGTGAATTTGTTAACCTATTCCTATTTAAGGTCTGATGATTTCACCTGAAAGAACAGCTCTCAAGACGAATTTTTATTTTTATGAATAAAAAAAAAAATCTTAGGGTGTACATACACACATGTCATTCATGCTTTTAATTCTGAGGAAACACGTAATCTCCTCCAGGAAATTTAAAATAATCAGCACGTATGGGTTAAAATTGCTTAAAGAACCTAAGTGGTTTCTGTTAACACCATGCATGGGTGTAACACAATGTCACTATACTGATTGATATCCAACATATTTTCTCTACAGTGGGGATTCGGTAATCGAGCAACTTTTGTTAGCAGCGGAAGAATATGTAGCTCGATTTTCAATAAGATTCATCAGTTTGGAAATATGTGATATCAAAGTTTTACTTTCTACACAAACAATGTACGTATTAAACATGTCGCAACGTTACTAGACCAACTGGTCCCTTTGTCAAGTTACGACTGAGCAGGCGATTTGTAATATTTACCTGTACAAGGATGTGACGAAATTGTATTTTTTTTTATGTCACTCAACCTGTGATGTTTCGTCAATCGATAGGGAGCGTATACACCCTGCATCAGATAGGTTACAGGTAGGGTGTAGATTTAGCCCAATCCACTGTTCCCTATTGATAGGCGAAACGACCTGGGTCGAGTGACATAAAAAATACCCAATTTAGTCACATCTTTGTATAGGTAAACAAGAGTATCGCCGTCAAATGCCATATAGTGTTATATACTTTCTTACATTAAATAAGATCTGCATCATTCTACGAGTGGTTAGCTGACATGCTATAAAAAAATTAGGAGAAAATCTCCGGACAAAAAATAAAATACAGAAATGAATAAATGGCAATAACTTTTGCAAAAGCGTTGAATCAAAATTCTTTTAGGGGAGACACAACTTCATATCATGTTTATAATGTATACCAAGTTTCAAAGAGATCCGTTGAAAAATGTAGGAGGAGATTGCCGGACAAAAATCAAATACTGAAATAAACAAAGGGCAATTACTTTTTCAAAAATTGTCGAATCAAAATTCTTTTAAGGTAGACACAACTTCATATCATGATTATAATGTATACCAAGTTTCAAAGGGATCGGTTGAAAAATGTAGGAGGAGATTGCCAGACAAACAAAAAGTTTACGCCGACCGGACAAACCCATACCATAATACTCCCGTCAAATTTGACGGGCGTATAAAAATACAAATCGCTCACTCAGTCATACCAGTCGGTCTGGACACGTTGCGACGTGTTTAATTCATACATTATTTGTGTAGAAAGTAAAACTTTGATACGTAGCTTACATTACAACAACAAAGTTTAATAGTACTAGAAAATGTCTGCAAGTCCTCACTTCCATGCAAATTAGAATCATCGTTTGATCAATTTCCATAAACACTGAGTGACCTAGCTTGGCCTTGACCTTGGAATCTGCAATACCAACAAATCCCAGGAATTCTCATGTTTGACTTTTGTATAAAGATTGATAAAGATCCATTGAGATATAGAGTTGCTGGTTTAACAGTTACATATGATAAACAAAATGCCAAACTTTCTGAAACCCTTCATTAATGTTTTACTTTAATCAACTCAATAATTGACATTTTTCATTCATAACAAGTATCATCAATTTAAATAAATTTTGAATGTTTCTGAATGCTTTCAACAGTTAAAAATAAGTGTGGTCGACTACCCCAAATCAATGCTCAGCAATTTCACCAATTTGCTAAACAACCACCTGCAGCTGGGTTTTGCTCTAGTTCTATGGCAATTTACAGATGTCAAAATCACCTACCCAGATGCTAACAGATCATTAGCAGGATTCCAAGCACAAATGAACACCTCGGACTCATGGCCACGTAGCACAGTGGCTTTGCTGCCTGGGATTTCTAACGTGCCATCAACTTCCATCGTCTCTGTGTGATTGGCTGCAAAAAAAACGAGGGAAAACATTATTTGATTGGCTGAAAAATGTGAAAAACTATATTTTTGATGGTGAAAATTGACGACACTGAATATTTTCAATAATGTTTGTGTGTTGTTCAAATATAACATACATAACCTAAGACATTTAATAAATATTACTATTTTTTTAAAGGTATCTTTTATTCAAAGCAGTGGGCAGACAATAAATACTGAAGCAAATTATCTGATGAATTTTCTTTTTATCATGATGTTCTCATGTGAAACAAAGGGCAATACTTTATCTAATATATTTCATGAATGATATTTCATATTCAAAGCAGTGGAGTCACAACACTACAGCAGATGATCAATACACACTATCCTCATGAGTAACAAAGTGCAATGTTTCTTTTAATGTTTTTATGCATTTAATTCTAATCTCCATGCATCATCGTTCTATTTGTACTTTTTCTCAGAAACATTCTAGTTACGAGAGTTCCATTCCCCTACACTTGAACCTGTGACCCGGATCTATAACTAAACTAACTGGTGTGATCAGTCCAGTAAATCTTAGTAGATATTCTCTGGAGGAGACATTTTACACGCTAATGCTAAAAACATACTGACTACTACCAGTAAACTGTTATTGGTTTCAAGTTAAACGATGTGAATGGTAACCACCACAGCTATTTGCATGAAAATCAATAAACTATAAACCCACGCTATATTTAACAGCAGTGAAACATGAAACAATGTAGGTTAAATACCCAAACCGGATCTTATTCTTAAGAGAGCTTTTGCAAAGTCAATCTCTTTTCAGCATGACTCATACTTTTTTTCCCTTCTCCCTAAAAAAACCCACCATTGAAACCACAAGATGGGAGAAGCCCACAATGCCTGCAGCTATCAGAGAGAGTGAAAACTGAAACAGACTATAACCGCAGTGGAAAATTCCATTCTGTCTCAACATTAATGAAACCGACTATACTTTCCATAGGCTTGACTACATTATTGAAACAGTCTATAAACTGAAAAAACGTTATTGCCACACATTAAAGCTGTGTAGGTGTCAGCTCCAGTTCACAAGCTTACCGACCCTCTAGTCAAACAGTGAATGGACTATCCCAGATAATCAGAGCTGTGCCTCCTATGTAATTACAGACTTGGGCTGGCCTATACCTGTACACTTGATCTATATTCTTTCCATGTTGATGTACAACAGAGGTCATGTTACTTGGTGTATTGGCAAGTTGCCAGCTTGGAGGCAGTTTTCAGCCTAGAGTGCTACAGTACTGGCTTCTGTATACAGGCGGCATATCAGAAATGGCAGGTCTGTCTGTCTACAATGCTGGGCTTTAATTAGACTTTCCCCAATCATAGGCACTGGGGGGCACTCAATGAATATACATACCGGTGTTTGTATGTAACGTCAATGCCTGTGACTAATTATATTCTATATGCTTTCTGCCTATAGCTCTCACAATCTATTTGGTTTGTTAGTGTAAACAACTTCATGATCAAAATATTTTTTTTAGTTAAAACAGCAAATATTTTTGTTGCATTTTGTTTAAAATACAAGTTCATCATATAATACTTTATTCCCAAACAAGGTCAAAATATTGCTTTACAAAATATGAAAGGAAAAGAACACATTTCCTCGGTGCAACTTTAAAAATAAAATTCTATCTATGACCATAATTTGCGTCTGCTTCTTTTTATGATTGGTTTTAGTGCGTAGTTTCTTGGGCTTCATTGAAGGAATCTGGGATTGTCGGTCACAACCTCGAGCGACAGAGACAAAAATAAATATTGAATTGGTTCTGATCTCGTTACTAAGATGACAATAGTGAATATTCTGACAGAAAGCTTGGACACTGTTTGAAGAAAATACTGGGAAAATCGATAAATCACAAGAGCTGACAATAATTAAGGTTTATGGCTATGCATCCATTAAATCATCGCAAAAAATGGAAAGCTTGTTATCCAAGTCATCTTCAACTTGCATTCTTGGACCTATTGCGTAATTGTTCAGGTGTTTCACACGGACAATTAACTTACCTGAGTTTTTACCTTATAAAATCCATTCATGGCAGAAAATATATATCATAATAAGCAGGGTCCTACCTTTGACCATATCATAATAAACGATATTTTTTTGCTTAGTTAAAGAAGGAAAAAATCAGCATATGGGAAAAATATCATAATAACCGATATCATAATAACCGATATCATAACCATCTAATTATTGAGACATACTGCATGAACAAACTTCCAGATAAATGCTAGGGGCATATATACCACATTTATCCAAGCCTCGTAATAGGGCTGCCCACCCAACATAAATTGCAGTTTTTGAAAAATGACAATGAATGCTAATTCAGTGTCTTTTGTAATTATTAAGCCAACACCCCTGCTTTGTGGAAACCCCGGCTTATTGCAGGATAAATACAGTAAGTACATGATCGCTAAAATTTCATCTGTGTAATAATATGAAACAGGTAAACACAAACTCCGATATAACCTTTAATACAGTCTATTATCCCAGTATTGTCATTAGCAAATACCATATTCAACCTAATCAGCACACTGTGTGCTTACAAAAACGCAAAAATAGATCCTTTTCATGCTGTGTCTGTTAAAACATGCTGTGTCCGTTAAAACCAGCTGAAACCAGAGGCACTTGTTTAGGGTTACCAAGTTGTCGCGACATTTGCGACCGACAACGTGATCATCGAAAAAACAACAGATCAATCGATATAGATACATAATGGAACTGATATCAACATTTCAGATTTTGAACAGACAGATCTACTGGACAAGATCTACTGGACAATCAAGTGAGCGATAATGAAAAACGATCTGGTTTTGGTTCAGTTGAATTTGAAACATTTATGCAATCTTTCAAAGAACAAATCGATAACTTTAGAGACAATTGGCCTTATATTGAATCAGAAAATGATGCTAGATCACTGGCTTGTATTTTGTAGTAATGTAAACGCTCAAGGGCACAAAGTCTTTGGTCAAAACACTGAAGATTATATCGGCAGATCAGTGAAGTAATATTTTTCATGAAGAAAGGAGTCAAAATGTTTCCATATGTATATAAATATGCCAAAAAAAAAATCGAGAAATTTTCAGGTGAATTTGGTTACTACCTCCTTCATACAATGTCGACACTAAGTGTTTGAACCAGCCAACGAAAACCAGCCTGGACTCTGTTTGACCTACTTCCGGATCCTGCTCTATATATATATCCAGCTTTTCATCTTTATTATTTTTTGGTGGCAGTTGGCTGTTATCAAACACTGCTTGCACTTGTATTTTCATACAGGTATATGCCAACACATCCTGAACCAACTCACCGCAAGTCTGAGGTAAATAATCTGAGCCTTGACGTTATGGCTAACTTACCCGCCTCAAAGTCATTCATACCACATGGTTACAACTGAAACATTACACACCTAAGAAACTCGACTATCTGGTGTGCAGCGGTGCACCTGTATCACATGAACCAGCCTTGTTAGATAAGGCAGACCGGAAGGTTACGCACTTAAAAGCAGCAGCATGAAAGCCGAGCAGATCACAAACAATATGGTTGGGGTTTGGAAGCCATCCATCTCGACCAAGAACTTTGAACCCAAAGACCTGGAGCAGAAGATAGGCTTCATCAAGTTTTGGTCTCTCCTTACAAGTAATCAGCAGACCTAGTTATTGACCAAAACTTGTATCCATTACAAATTTGGATATAATAGACGTGTGTACACATTACCATGTTGTTGGCTATTTTTATAGATTGACAAAAGCGATCAGAAATAGTATTTTATAATTGTGTTAATAGGCTTAGACAAGCACTGTGTACCCGGATATAATTTCTGCCCACTCAGCTATTCTGAAATCCTTGGCATATTCCTGTCAATAATATCATACACCCCACCGAAATACCACAGTAGTGCAAGGATAAGTAAATAAATTTTACTCCCAAACAATCTTGACCTTTCCATCCTACAATTCCCTGCTACACCCTTTCCTGATATCTAAATTATCAATCAAGACCTCAGAATCAAGAAACGTTCATGAACCAACCATAGCTTAAATCACCGTATATAATTAAGATGCACCAGTTGTTTTTCTTTGCTATTTTCGTAATGGTGCTTATGGTTTTGGAATTGGTAAAATAGTGGAAACTATTATTGGGAATTTTCAAACTTATTCGGAAATTTTGAAGAGAATTTGAGAAAATATACTATTTAACGATTTCATATGGAATTGCCTGAAATCTGCATATATGGACTCCAAAAAAAGCTATGCCAACCAAGGCTGTAATAGTTTTAAGTACAAGTGATCAGCCCTGTCTTTAATATATTGTCAGAGGATAGATAGTTACCCGATTTCTGACTGGTACAGGTAGCCGTTATAAAGGATCTGGGGATTACATCTAATCTTATAACGATGATTGTGACATAAATTAAAAGAACAATTGAAAGAAAACAAACCAACAACGATCTTACGACAAGCAACCCGATGCTCCGAAAACACGAAGGAATAAAACTCTGAGTGCCATCTTATTGTTCACGTATTCCCCGAGGAACATTTCAACAAAATTGTCTCTGCAAATCAACAGAATTGATCGAGGAGCTGCTCTGCTCCAAGAACTGGCACCATTAACATTCCTTTCTCGTGCAATTAAAATTTTACTGTGCTAGTCCTTAGTTGATCGTACTCCTCGTCACTCTGAATCACTGGAGACCATCCAATATTGAAATCTATGGTGTGTCCTTGACTGCAATACTGCATTACTAAGAGGCCTCCAGATGCCTCCCATTTATCCATTTATTACTGTGTTTAATGGTTTCGAATAGCAACAGTAAGTCACCTCAACATCTTAATCACTAAAGCTAATTTTCTACAATATCGTTTTGTTAGATTTTATCCCCTTACCACAGTGTTATGGTGTGAACACAAACAGGTTTCATGTTCTGTCTTATTCTTGAGGTAATAGCATTGTACCACCATCACACCAAAAACAACTGACATGATGTCATAATGTTACATGATACACTAGAACCTCTATAATCTGACCTAGTTCCATGATACTCTAGTCTAGAACCTCTATAATCTGACCTAGTTTGATCTTACTCTAGAACCTCTTTAATCTGACCTAGTTCCATGATACTCTAGAACCTATTTAATATAACCAGTTTGATCATACTCTCAAACCTCTATAATCTGGCATAATTCCATGATACTCTATGAACTTTTGACCTAAAACTCATTCATCAATTAAATTAGAGAAATAGTTTGAGAGAAAGAATCTGAATTTTAATGAAAACAAAATGTGAACTTTTATCCGTGGTTCTGGCACCACAAGCTTCTAATTGGCATAAACTGGGAGTGAAATATTTGTTTGTTTCTCCTGCAATAGCCGATATGACTACATATCATCACAGCTCTAGCTCATTAGCACAACAACAGAACATGCCAGGAAGTCGTCACAGCCCACAACTTCAAACTCTAACCCTCTTAAAATATCTCCTGCCTCTCCACCTGTCATCTCAGGATAACACTGATGTAATTGCTGTGGTAGTGATTCAGAGAGAAGCTAGGGAGTGGTGTAAAATTTATCACAATAAATTGATTTAATCTTACCATGCCAGCCAACTTTGGCTGAAATTAAAAACTAAGATTTGATAGGATTCCTATGAATTATGCATTAGCAATCACATGGCTATACTGGCAGCCGCGTCTCCCTTTAGACCCTTGTTGATTTATCCCAACAGTAAAATTAAGTATAGACCTGCCCTCCCTTAAACATTAAACGCTGCAGCCATCCAAAACCCATAAACTACCTCCAGTTCTGGATGAAAGCAATTCCATTTTTTTTTCTACAGTCGATGTCACATAATGATTTTCTCCCTTATGACAGGCCTTGATGATTAATGCTTTCCCACACAAACTGTTTTACATGTTGCTAGGCTTAACCTTGACATTAGAGAAGTCGGTACCAAAAAGTCACAAACAGACCTAAACGCCACAAAAATGCTGGAGGACCCGATGTAAAAAACAGACTGCTTCTGAAAACTTTCATCAGAGAGGCTTGCTGTAAAACAAGACAGAAGTTATGGCCCTTTGTTTATTTCTAATACTTCACACTTTTGTTCAGTATTAAGAGGTGATCAGTTTGGAGAAGAATTGGTTTAGGGAAGTTCCGCTGTCCCCCTCCCCCCAAAGTGTATAGTGTATTTATAAGAAATGTTCTATACTTTATCAAATTTGAGTATGGGACGTTTTGTGAAATTGATTAAAAATGGGAATTTTCAGAATTATACCAAATATTTAGAATCATAAAACAATGAAAGCTCAATATCGTCACTTTTTTCCTGCTGTGTCTAAAATTAAGATTCAAAACTCTAAACTTGGCTGAAGGGGTAGTGAATGCATTCGGTAATTCAAGTTTGAACTTTTTTGCATTAATTTTTTTATCTTCAACAAAAATCAGAAAAAATATATATATCAACCTTGTAGTCTATATGAAGAGCGTGTGAAAGGGCAAGAGAAGAAAAGGAACTAATGCGTCATTTTATATATGTTTACCAAAATATAGGCCATAGATAGGTCATTTAGAGGTCAAATCCAGGCTGCAATTTACACAGCTGATGAGTCATCACAAGGAAAAAAAGAATAGACAGTAACTGAAGCTGTTTTCTGGCATTACGGACACATCAATCACATTTTTGTTCACTGGCCAGCAATAGCCAGGCTGGACAGTGAACCACCTCTAGCTATATCACCCCTTATAATCCAGTTACATAAGGGAGCCTTGATGTAACATCTCCAAGCAGGCTGGATCATTACAAAGTGGCAGCTTTCTACTACACCCAGTTATAAGATCAATAATGTTCCAAATTCAGTGAACATATATATTTTAAAACAGCAGAACTTCCCTAAACCAATTCTTCTCCAATCCGATTAATACTGAACAAAATGGTGACATCGTTCCTTTTTTAATATAGTAATAATGGGCTTGTTTAAATATGTTAACACATTTGACCCATTTGACCTTAAAAGTGACCCAAGGTCATTCATTTGAACTAATTTGATTAGCCCTTCATCCCTGCAGGCAGCTGGACAAATATCATCACCTTAGGTATTTGGGTTATTCAGGATAAGTTGTTTGAATATTTTAACATATTTGACTGTTGCGACCTTGAAAGTGTCTCCAGGTCATTCATTTGAACACAGTTGGTAACCATCCATCCCAACATATTACTGGCCAGATATCATCCCCATGCACCTTTTGATTATTTGGAAACTGATGTGTATGAAAGCCAACCTTCAAAGTGAGTCATTTCACATATTTACTAGTAAAGTACTTAATGTGAAAGAAATAGAATCAATCATTGCAATATGAGAAAGATCTGTTTAGTTCTTCTTTTAATCAAAACTGTTTTTATGATCAGTCTCAAAATATAACATGCACAACAAGAGATCAAGGGGAACCTATATATAAAATTTGAGAAAGCTCCCTCTGGTACTTCTTGAGAAATAGCGATAACAAACTTTCAATATCAAAATCAAAGATGGCTGCCTCTCGGCCATGTTGTTTATCAAATCAGTCTCTAAAATTGCCCTGCACAGCTAGGACCAAGGGGAACCTACATATAAAATTTAAGAAAGATCCCTCTAGTTCTTCCGGAGAAATAGCGGTAACAAACCTACACTATCAAAATCCAAGATGGCAGCCTGTCGGCCATGTTGTTTATCCGATCAGTCTCAAAAGTTGCCCCACACAACTAAGGACCAAGGGGAACCTACGTATAAAATTTGAGAAAGATCTCTCTGGTACTTCTTGAGAAATAGCAATAATAAACTTTCACTATCAAAATCCAAGATGGCTGCCTGTCGGCCATGTTGTTTATCCGATCAGTCTCAAACGCAGGGTGATTTTAATAGCCCACCATCAGATGATGGTGGGCTGAAAACATTACACCCGTGACCTTGGAAGTGACCCAAGGTCAAAAATATGAACAAACATGGTAGCCCTTTATCCTAGCATTCTACTGAACAAATATTATTTCCCAAGACCTATTGGTTATTGAGAAGAAGTCATCGCTGGACGGATGCCGCAGCAAGGGAAACGAAGAGCCTGAGGTAACGCTATCTCGTTCAGTCCAGGTACCATTTAGTAGGGTCAGTCCAGATTTACATAAAGTAGTAGTAGTGTATTCACAATACTCTAGTTTTTTTTCTATAAAAGTTAACATCAAGAGTATTTTCAATAGAAATGTTCTAATATCCAACTTCATTAGTTTTTTTAATGAACAAATTTAAGGACTTCATTGTAAATACTGGTATGTTTGCATTTCAGACAGACAGAAAGTACTAAAGTTTTACAAAAAATAACTGACAATGATTACACAGACAGTAAAAATTGCTTTTCATAGAAGGCAACATTAAAACTAGCAACCTACAAGATCCACACAAAGACCGACACAACCTTGTCAACCTTCAGCCCCATCAAACATCAAACACCACGTAATTCAAGTGCACTGAAGTAGGCAGTGTACCTGACAGGTTTTCTACCTGAAACATTCCCACCTGACCCACTTGTATCTAACATGTTCTATGTTTCTCACCTTCCCTACCTGTATCTACACATAGAATCTATCTGGGGCACACATAATAAACTTTGTGTACTGCCTGGTAAACTAAGTGTACTACTTGCATACACTTGCACATAGCCTACATATTGTTGGTGTGTGTATACATAATGTACATATGTATATAAATAATATACCACTGATATACAGCATGTTATGACATGAGTCTGTCTGGTCTACAAATAACCCTGCTTTATATAGGAAACACATTGACCTGATTTCAGGTGTATAGGGGGGCCAGCGCCTCCCAGGGGTCTTTGGTGGAACAGTAAATGGGGCCAGGGCCTCCCAGGGGTCTTTGGTGGAACAAAATTAACAACATTAACCATTTAATGAAAATCTGGAAACTAATTATATAGTGGGGAAGAAAAGTTAATATTTAGGAATTGTAATTCCACCAGCTAAGTTGCTCATACTCAAAGTCTAATAAGATGACCTGGAGTTGATGCAAATTTTCAAAAAATTTGAAAAGCAGCTGAACATTTAAAACAAATTTCTATGTAGATTTTTCCTTTTGGATGACTATTCTGTATCCAAATATGTTGAAAGGTGGGTTTAGAATTTTAATATTTTTGGACATTTTCCATTTGAAAAATAACCATTGTGTACGTCCTTATAACCGATCCAACTTTGAATAACTAGTTTTTTTGGTTTTTGGCTTGTTTGTGTTTTACGTCCTATCAACAGCTATGGTCATTTAAGTACATGTATGTGCCAGGTTTTGGTGGTAGAGGAAAGCCAGGTGTTCCTGGAGTAAAACAACCGACCTAAGGCTAGTACCTTGTGACTGCCAAATGTAGGTCTCTAACCCACTACCCAGTTATGGATGGCTAGCTATAGTGGTATGTCCGAATGTCGTGTGACGCAATGTCGATCAGAATGTCCCGACGCCTTAACCACTTGGCCACCGCAGCCCCCTTAGAGCCCCCTTACAGCCCCATTAACAATTTGGCTACATGGTCTGTTCAGAAACCAAGGTACCCTGGCTAACACTCCAAGTAATCAATAGGTTGTTCAAGACATATGAGAATAATGAAACAAGACACATCTTTAAAAAAGTTTAACAGTAGTTTCCGTGTAAAAGGTTATCGGTCTTAAATAGCTGTTACTGCTAAAAACATGACAAAAAGGCATCAACAAAATTGATAATTGCAACACATTTTTGTTCAACAGGAAGTGTATATATATATAACAATATTGAGCTCTCTGCAAACTGGCCAAATTTAGATAGAGAACAATGAATTTGTTTCTGGTCATCTTTAATGATTTTCAATTTGCATCAAAGTTTGAAAATAAATATACATGAAAATATATAACTGTAATAAAATTGTTGGGGTAAGGGTTGTTGAATTGGATATAAATTAAAGGTCAAGGTTAAACAAAAACTAATCTTATTTTTTATGCCTTAGAGATGATGTCTAGCTTCAATCCAAAATTGGATTCAATCATGCAGGTCAGACAAATTACTAAAGAAAATGTGCCTTTTAGTGGTTTTAATTATTGTATTATCCAACCTAGTAATGCAATTTCCCAGAAGCCAGGACAATAATATACTTAGTGTTTCTTTTATTTTAGCCTGATGTCATTATAAACAAGTATCCAAATCATACACTCTCAACACAACAGAAAAACTCTTTCTTCAGCACACCAAAACACATCTCCATTTTCAGGAAGTAAAACAAAAATGTACAGATCTGTTATTTTAGTTTTCAGGAAACCAGTGAAACATTTGAACTGCTATGAGCAGAGTCATGTGACATAGATTTTGAAGCGAGAAAAACAATTCCCAACCAAAGAAAAGGTTGCATCAATGACCTGGAGAAAAATCGACCCAATTCTTGTGTTTCAGCGGACAATTTCATTACATTCTACCCAAACAACATAGAGCTAAGGTGAACTATTCCGTGAATCTGGTGTTGTCATTCATCAGATACAGAGTTATTCGAAACCAAATATTTTAAATTGATTTTTTGTTTAGTTTTCATAAGGACAATGTTGGGTCATATCAACAGTTTTGATGTATTTTATGTAAGGGAAGGTTTTTATTTTTTTACATCCAATAAACAGCCATGGTCATTTAAGGACGTGCGAGGTTTTGTTGGTGGAGGAAAGCCACCGGAGAAATACCACCAAACTGCAGCCAGTCCCTAGCAAGAGTGTGAGATGCCTAAGCCGCTCAGTTTTGCTACACTTACTGAGTGCGTGGGAGGGCTCCTCCCCGTTGGTGTTGGGCGTCTCCGCTGTTTTGATGTGGGCCTTGGCTGCCGCCTGTTTCCGGGACTCCACCACATCAGGCATCACAGCATCAATCAGTGACAGTGATTCAATCACTTTTTCCGAACCATCCTGGAAATACAACACCGAAATAACTGTATTGACCGCTGAGACCAATACCGGGTGCCCCGATCTTCACAATTATGAACTTCAGAGATTCTTTTATGCAGAAGTCCTTAGATTAGGGGTGTACAAATAAATAACAGAGTTATCCCCCTTGTCAATTTGTTATTTTTCTTATACTATGCTCTTTCTTAAAGCAAATACAAAATGAATTACTAAGATACTCTAACTGATGAATTTAGAGAATCACAAAAATATGTATCTTGCAAAATTTAAATGATATACAGTAGTAGCAAGGAGATTTCCCTTTTGATGTTGGCCGATCGTGACTTGGAAAGGCAAGTGATGTCTGTACCTACCTCCCCAATGCTGATTTCCGCCTCCGTGTACTGGAGACCCTTCTGTATAATGTTGAGGAGAGCTGCGGGAGGCACGAGGGCCCCATTTATGTTGGATTGGCTGATGTGGCTCTCTATACCAAACGTGTAGGCAGAATGAACAAAACCTGGAACAAAGCAAAATGTTTGGTAATAAAAGTGGTTTCACAAACCTATGCAGATCTAAAGTGAAAACTGTGGTCATGACCTTGGGATTTTTTTTTGAAAATTTGTCTGGGTGACCTATCGCTTATTCAATTTTGTGCCCAAAATATTATTGGTATTATTTAATTTATATGAAAACTTAAATTGACCCAATTTTTGCCAATGCTCGAGTCAGCCCTAAACACAGTTTGAGCTGAAATTTCCTTGTTAGTATTAAATATAGGTAAAGCTCAATTTGAGGTTGATTCTAAAGAATAAATGATATCTATATTGAGGCCAGGGAACTGGGATGACTCCAACAAGTTACTATCTCGACCGATATATTCATTACAGTTTTCTCTATTCAACATGAATATTATACTACACAACATTGCTTATAAAGTTACACCACAGTAATATGAAATCTGGTGACAATATAGTCGATAAAGGACAAAGGTCCCATTCTAGGTTATATTTAAGGGTCCCTGTCACTCGGTGTTTTTTCCTATACATTAAGTTACCTCCCCTTATATTAACTTCCATTTGGGAAGAACTGAATTCGAAGCACAGTTGCAATGGGCCAGGACACTCCTGTTGACCAGGTAGCTCAATCAATTAATGTTATTGTATATCAATCTGAAGACCAGGATTTAAATCCCGGTTAGGCCCGACAACCTTTTTATACACTCAGAAGAATGCTGTTTGAATATATTTTGTTTATTTCTCATAGAAGTCCTACAAGGTATGGTTTTCTTCTAAAATAATTTATCAAAGCTACAGTCATGACAATGGTACGGGGATCCTGAAACACCAAATGATATAATCCATTGAGTGTAAATTAAATTAAAAGGATAAGAGAAGCATGCCTGTGTAGAACTATACATGTATGAACAGGTACCGACATTCTGTACTGGTACATGACCTGCACCAGGTCATTTAGAACAAAGCATTATATCTCTGCTCACAGCTCCTTAAGAGGTCCCTAAGCAACGTTAACTCAAATGGCATTTAATTGTAACATTTCATGCAGGTTTTAAGAACGCTCTGGGGGCAGATTTCAGGTATCTAGGTTACTTCCTGTTGCTGGTTAGATCCCAGTTTTATAGGGGTGGTAATTAAAGCGTTCGTCAGCATGTATCCCACTTGTATAGTACTGCATAACTTGTATAGTACTGCACATTTGGAGATCCACCAATGATATGGCCTCTTTGGATTTTCCTGTGCGTTTTATTTGTTGGTTATCATGCTGGCTGTTGTTACCATAAGAACCTGACAATGGCTTTTGATTCAGATTTTTTTTTGGTGTATTTCTGAAAACAACAATCAAGAAGTTCATTGTCTAAATTATAATAGATTATTTTTCAAGAAGCCAAAGAAAGTAAATTAGACAAAATATATTGAGAAATGTGCTGTATGCAGGGAAACTTTCGGTTGAGTTTAATTTCTGTCTTTTTTGCCCTCTGTAATGAAGGCAAATTCATCATTACAGTGAACAGTAGTAAACAGCATTGTTTACATAGTATTTAAATGTGAAGGGTGAAATAATCACTTGGCGAATATGGATTATATACCAACAAAGGTTTGACTGGACGAAAAATTCCTGGTATTCAGTATTTTTACTGGCAGTACATCAAATAGTCTTTAAATGTCAACAATGTAAAAGTGATGTTTTTTTGTTAGGACATGGTATCGGATTATCCTAGAGCTTGAGGTGCGTTTAACTACGGACAATTATACGGATCTACAGTACCACATCAAGTGCAGGTTAAAAATACTGTTGTAAATTGTTATCTTTAATTTAATAGTCTCTCAATCTCATATGTAGAAACTCAGGTTTGAAAAGAAAGTTTCTATAAATAAAGGTGATGAAAAGATTTATGCATACTTCATTCCATCAGATCAATTTTCAAAAGTTTTTATCAAAGCGTGGCACATATCACATCCGCAGGTAAATCAGTCTCAGACTAACGTAGGCCATGCAGCTCCGTAACACTATCTCTATACTCCGTAACACTATCTCTATACTCCGTAACACTATCTCTATACTCCGTAACACTATCTCTATACTCCGTAACACTATATACTCCGTAACACTATCTCTATACTCCGTAACACTATCTCTATACTCCGTAACACTATCTCTATAGAGGAAATCAAAGGTTACAGACATGTACCACGACAGCTATTTGTATCATCAAGGTCTGGCTCTGTAACTGAAATCTATTTTGTGATAGGGCATATTGCCAAAGCATTTCAAATTCCAACTTCAAGAATTGTTCCAAAGGCTAAATATAACACCAAACATATGTAACTGCTGTTCATGTTTTACATTATAGACTTCACAAAAATTAAGGGCGTTTCATCACTAGAATAAAAGTATAATACCAAACGAAAATGTCACATGATGATCGTATGACCGTGTGGCCAGACTTTACAATACACTTTTCACTACCTAGTGAGAAACATTAAGATAATACACTGTCATCAACAGGTAGTGAGCAAGAGCTTGAGGTAGCGACACTTTTCGACAGCTAAGAGAAATAGTTCACTTTCTACAGGCAAGCGAGATCAATAATGTAAACCTTGAACCTTTCGCACAGTCAATTATTCACCTTTTGCCGACAAAATCCATGTTTGCTAAGTGTAACTTTGCCATTCAAATGTAATAACTATAAATTGCATGTTGGTTACTAATATTTACTGTCATGATAAATTTCGCACTCATTTGGAAGTGAGAAAAAGGTGAAAGTTGAACTGCGACGACAATTTCACAGTTTACTGCAGTAATACACCTTGGTCTTCAATGGTTAAGGAGATATAGAAATGCTTTTCACAAGCTAGTGGGATATATACATACAACTGTATACAGTGAAATGGAACAACTATTAACTCATTCATCACTGAAGACACATTTGAACTCTTCCAATTCAAAGGTTGGAATAATTTATTATAAAATTTCAGGGGTGAATGAGTCAAGATATATAATACATCAGCGGTAGTACATTGTGAAGCCCACTCTAGCAACACTGAGACACTTCGGGTAGGTAGTACATACATAGAATGTACCTATACCGGCACATATTATAGTATATATAAATGGTAAGGATTCCACTGGCAAGTGAGGGCAAGTTTGTGATCATGATCTTGGACATGGTATATTACTATTAAATGTAAGTGTGATGAACATACTATACACATATATATCCCCAGCAGACAGGAACAGTAGTAGATACAACAGCTATTATTAGTAGCTACATACATTGTATCTTTTTATCCAGAAACTGGGCCAGTCAACACACCATGGGGTGATCTAATGATCATGCATGCAGTAAAGCTGGTGTATAGGCAATTGTGTATGTACATTACCGTATTTATCTGGCAATAAGCCCATGCCTGGTAACAAGCCCACCCACATCTATTGCAGGTCAGTAGAAATGCCAGTAAATGCTATTTCGTGGAATTATTTTGGCCCCGCCCCTCCGATCCCACAAACACACACTTTGAGCAGAGAGATTATGTTTGTGCTCCCTGACAAGGCCTTCATTGCAACGCATTGCAGGATGAATACAAAAAAACTTTCATGAGTCGAGTTTTCATTTGTACGAGATTTGAGAAACAAGTTAATAAAGTTTTCCTTTTTGCGCTGCTGATCATGGAGTTCAAACAACATCTGTAGAACAAGTTGATGACTGCCCTAGTTTGGACTGTAAATGAAACAAGTGTTAAAGTGTACACCATGTGTGTGTGTTTATATTATTATCTATATAATAATCTAGCTATATATAGTTATACTGTACATTGTATGTATATGTCAAGTATGTTTGCAGATTTTCTCTCTAAATTTCTGTAAACTTGAAAGACTGCACATCTGACCAAAATTCACATTTCAGAACAAGCTAACTAATATAAATGCACACCAGCAGACTACTGCACACTTTCAGAACACTTCTGGATTATCCCATATGATCTATATTTTTTAAGTAACTTTTGTGTTCTGGTTAATAGAGACACAATAATAACTGGGAAATGAAACATGATCCGAGTGGTTATATATACCATGTTATAGGCCAGAATAGTTGTCCCACGGTATTCAGGAACAACCAAAATAAATGTGCAGTTGCTGAACTGGTCTAGTACATGTTACACAGTAAATAACTGTAACGCACCACATGGCAGTCCAGAGTAGCCGAGGTGGCCTACATTCGCTGGTTACATGTACTATGTATGTACCTTGAAACTTTATCTTTGAACCTGTAGCTTGGTACAACAATGCAGCTGGGAGCAAGGTCAAGGTCCCAATTTGTTGACATTGTTCCGGATTAGCGTGAGGTGAGTAGAGGACAGGTGGGGCCATCCACGTTGGTTAATCGTTATCGCTGTCCGTTCTAGATCTAAGGGCAACTTTATATCACAGATCAGGATAGATAAAAGCATCGTAACCTCAGGCAAAATAAACAATACCCTAGCTACTTACCCTTATCAGGAGAGGGCAGGGTATATATAACCATATATACCACTCTGCACAACTAGCCTCAGGTAGTAAGTTTTAGACCAAATTTTATTTTCATGCTTTTTTTTTAGCTTGGTGCATGTACACAATTCCTCAGACACCAAAAGCTGATAAGTTTCGCATCAGGAATGGTTAAAAGTTTCAAAATTAATATTCAAAAATAAAATACAGCTTAGGCTAGTTGAATGTTGAAACTGCCCTTGCAATTGTTGCCAAATCTGACTGCGGGACAGGTTAGCTAGCTATATATATAGTACTCTAACACCCCTGCTGGATCTGTTACAGCTACAATGGGACATTTCAAAATTCAAAATCATCATTAAAAAACCCGCTGGACAATGGCTAGAACTGACATCCAATACCCATGTGACATTTATACGTGGCAGAGAAAAACTTGAACTACAAATGTACAACATTTTGGGCATATTTGAATTTGTCCATGCCTGACCTTTTTATCAACATCTGGGTGGGACTGTGGCTGGTACGTATATACGTCAACATTTAAATATGGAGTTCTATCCTGATTAACCTACGAACAATGTGCTGAATATGCATGTGCAGTCACGTGTTTACATACAGCTGCTCTGGGGTGTACATGCTCGGTATTCAAAGGGTACATTATGTCTACCCAACTCAAGCAGCTATATATCATACACAGGATTTTAGTTTATATTTAGACCTATATATATATAAACCTGTCCGTTAAATGTAATCTTGATCTGGATAACTGAGCCAGCTCTGGTAATATAATTAACCCACTAACCCCCAATGACACATTTGAATCTTATACCAATTCATAGACTGGGCAAGTCCAGTTTAGATATGTAGGGATGAATTGAGTTAAACATGAAATAAGGTCAGAGCAAATATTTTCATATTCATACTATTTGGATGCAGGTTTATCTATCGTGCGTGTGTATGTATACGTACTTGTATATAATTTGGTCTTCTGCTGGATTTTTAAGTAATATATATGCACCCACTAAAATTTGTTTAGTCCAAAAAGAAATGGTAGCAAAACGAAATCTGATCACTTAGTAGCAGATATTGATGTTAGAACTGTGTTGAATGAATATACATATAGCACATTCAAAATGTCGCAGAGTCGTGATGTTAATTGAGCCATGCAAAGTCACTAGATTATGACACAAAAGATGTCGCTATTAAATCCCTAACGGCTTTGATGCATTAACATTTTCATGGTCATAGGTAGTTTTAAAATGTAATAAACCGAAAATTCAATGGTTTTCCCCAATAAATACCACATACTTCCTTTGTATGGCAGAATATAAATCTTCTACAACAAGTACAGATTTTATATAAGGAGAAAAAAAATCATTCCTTTCCTTGGGGTGAATTAAGCACCTCAGCAGAGCGAGGACACCAGCATTTCTCAGGATTATTTCTAAACTGGATTACACATAAAAGGACCCATTTCTACAGAAGGGTATACGTACTATATAGCTATATAGACTAGTACTGGAAGAATCAAGATTAAAACTATTTCTTACTCAAGGACATACAACACACAACTGAGTACTGTATCAGTTCTTTGGAATAAAACTTGATTGTAAACCATTTTACCGGTTTCTAAACCGTTAAAAAGACTGAAAATTTAATAAAAGACCCATCAAATTTATCCTACAATATTAAAATTTCAGCTCATGTCGCTGGTGACTGCAATCAAGTACCACTCAGCATTGTTTCTAATCAATTCATTTCACAACCATGTCTTTCCCAAATGTTTTTAGTTTATTAATATATAAGACAGCAAATCCCAGCCCCACTCCTGTGTACATGTACACACAGCCATCGCACTTCTAGTCATGATCAGTGTCTTCAGAAGATTTTCATGTTTAATACAAAACATGGCTTACATTCAATCATTTAAAAGATAAGGATTTGCAATTTCATGGAAGGTTCACAAAACAAACAATTCACAATAGGAAACTTCATAAGCAACAAAAGTGGCACCTCATTTTTTCTAATCTTTTTACTGCCCATCTTTTCAGAGTGTAAATGCATGTGCCAGGGTGATTAATAGAGCGAATACGGTACACAATAATTAGCTTCTTGTCTTCCATAACAATCTCTGGTAAGGATTTCGTGGCCAGTTGGCTGGCTAAAACACTATCAATTGCAACTTTACTATATTTAAATCTTGGATCTCTCTATAGCATACGTGTATGTGCATATAATTAAACAGAGTGCTGTCAAGACTTTAGCCACACCCTAGCTATTGCTGCTGGGGAAACATTCTGCGCATAGCTGATCAGAATTACAACATGTATACCCTGCAGTTTAATTTGTAGTTCTATAAATGTAACAATATGCACCTATAGCTACCCATTTGTTTGTACATGTATTTATATGCAATCAGGCACACACTGCATGGCCCTCAGGTCATTGAACTTCTAACTTGTTTTTAGCACAAGTCGTTAACACAAAATCTAAAAATTAATTTTTTTGAGAAATTTCTGAAGATTTTGAAATGTTTTCAATAATCATTATGAATTCCTATGCATTTAGTTTAAGGTTTGAATTTCATTTCTTTTTTAAATACACAAGAT
The DNA here is from genome assembly GCF_002113885.1 of Mizuhopecten yessoensis. Taxonomy (NCBI): domain Eukaryota; kingdom Metazoa; phylum Mollusca; class Bivalvia; order Pectinida; family Pectinidae; genus Mizuhopecten; species Mizuhopecten yessoensis. Next base: position 471,340 of record NW_018408882.1, read on the forward strand.
GAAAGATTTGCACAATCTTGATTAAGCTTACAACATGTACAACTGCCAGGGTCTAGATCTAGATCTGATGAAAAACCAGCTATTCAGAATTCCTACCAAAAGTGATCATGATCAATGCTTACTGTGTTTCACTGAAAAATTGTCCATTGTTTGAACCCCTCTTTTTAATCCAGATCAAACCAACTGATTAACATAAGGATGCAGTCCTCTATCAGTGCTCTAGACAAGTAGTGGCCATGGAAGGAGTAGGGTATAAGGAAGCAGTCCTCTATCAGTGCTAGACAAGTAGGGCCATGGAGGGATAAGGGTATAAGGATGCAGTCCTCTATCAGTGCTAGACAAGTATTGGCCATGGAAGGAGTAGGGTATAAGGAAGCAGTCCTCTATCAGTGCTAGACAAGTAGTGGCCATGGAGGGATAAGGGTATAAGGATGCAGTCCTCTATCAGTGCTAGACAAGTAGTGGCCATGAAAGGATTAGGGTATAAGGATGCAGTCCTCTATCAGTGTGCTACACAAGTAGTGGCAATGGAGGGATTAGGGTATAAGGATGCAGTCCTCTATCAGTGTGCTAGACAAGTAGTGGCCATGGCAGGATTAGGGTATAAGGATGCAGTCCTCTATCAGTGTGCTACACAAGTAGTGGCAATGGAGGGATTAGGGTATAAGGATGCAGTCCTCTATCAGTGAGCTAGACAAGTAGTGGCCATGGAGGGATTAGGGTATAAGGATGCAGTCCTGTATCAGTGCTAGACAAGTAGTGGCCATGGAGGGATAAGGTTATAAGGATGCAGTCCTCTATCAGTGCTAGACATGTAGTGGCCATGGAAGGATTAGGGTATAAGGATGCTGTCCTCTATCAGTGCTAGACAAGTAGTGGCCATGGAGGGATAAGGGTATAAGGATGCAATACTCTATCAGTGCTAGACAAGTAGTGGCCATGGAAGGATTACGGTATAAGAATGCAGTCCTCTATCAGTGCTAGACAAGCAGTGGCCATGGAGGGATTAGGGTATAAGGATGCAGTCCTCTATCAGTGTGCTAGACAAGTAGTGGCCATGGCAGGATTAGGGTATAAGGATGCAGTCCTCTATCAGTGCTCCAGACAAGTAGTGGCCATGGAAGGATTAGGGTATAGGGATGCAGTCCTCTATCAGTGCTAGACAAGTAGGGCCATGGAGGGATAAGGGTATAAGGATGCAGTACTCTATCAGTGCTAGACAAGTAGTGGACATGGAAGGATTAGGGTATAAGGATGCAGTCCTCTATCAGTGAGCTAGACAAGTAGTGGCCATGGAGGGATTAGGGTATAAGGATGCAGTCCTGTATCAGTGCTAGACAAGTAGTGGCCATGGAGGGATTAGGGTATAAGGATGCAGTCCTCTATCAGTGCTCTAGACAAGAAGTGGCCATGGAAGGATTAGGGTATAAGGATGCATTCCTCTATCAGTGTGCTAGACAAGTAGTGGCCATGGAAGGATTAGGGGATAAGGATGCAGTCCTCTATCAGTGCTAGACAAGTACTGGCCATGGAAGGAGTAGGGTATAAGGAAGCAGTCCTCTATCAGTGCTAGACAAGTAGCGGCCATGGAGGGATAAGGGTATAAGGATGCAGTCCTTTATCAGTGCTAGACAAGTAGTGGCCATGGAAGGATTAGGGTATAAGGATGCAGTCCTCTATCAGTGCTAGACAAGTAGTGACCATGGAAGGATTAGGGTATAAGAATGCAGTCCTCTATCAGTGCTAGACAAGTAGTGGCCATGGAAGGATTA
>NW_018408882.1:474350-585113 GCF_002113885.1 Mizuhopecten yessoensis
CCGCCCCGTTGAAAATAATATTTAATTCAAATTATACGAAACATATATACTATAAGACCTAATAAGGGCGCCAGGCACCTTTTATCGACAAGTGGGACATACATGTCACCCTTTATTAGACACATTTTGCCTTCAAACAACATATATACCTCGAGCTCGGACCTCCACATTTTGCCTGGTAATTAGGACAGGAATATGTTCTGATCTCCTTCACAAGTTATATCCCTAATAAAGTAATCACTTTACATGTATTATCATTATCACTTTACATGTATTATCATTCTGAAAGACGACTTTGGTCAGGAGATTGTGTTCAATCACTGCAGGAAGCCTTTCAAAATTTCTGTTCAATTGCTGTCTGAACTGATATATATATAGCCTAACAAACTTTTTAAACACTTCCAGAATTATAAAACCAGGAGCAGAACAAATCCAGAATTTTACAATAATCATTTGAATATATATATTACTATTCAAGAGCTGAAGATTCCTGATGTGCCCTCATTAGATCAAATATGGTATATATATATATATGACAATTTATGTAGTGTTATATAATACAGTAGTCATATTGCTAACACAGATCTTGCACATACATGATACATATATATATATAGATGTTTGAACAAGCATCACATGTTTTAAAATGCTCATTAAAAAGTCATGCATATATATATGTACCAAAGTTCATATTGTGTAGATATGTGCTGTCTGCATGTATGCTTAGCAATAGACAAACATTCAGCAAATACCAGCCAGCAGCTGTATATATGTAAACAAGACTTGTGTATCTATTTATATAAGAACCAGAAGTGCTGTGTTCAGTATAAACGCATTACAACGTTAACCCTATAAGTTAACAATCATGCATACGTAATAATGTACTACACCATATATATATATATGTATCCTGCAATATCCGCATCCACATTTATACTCATTAAATATTAATCTTATTTTAAATGCTTATTCATTGTCCTGTGACAAGCCTGCAGCCATCTAATTTGAATCTGAACTTGCATATGTAGGCCCCAAGGCATATTTAAGAAACAATCAACATATTATATGTGCATCTATTATGGTAAAATGTATAAAAGGGGTGGGAAATATTAATGTTAAAAATAAAATTGACGAAAGCTGCTTTGTCTTCGATTATTTTTCGATTATTTTTGGATCCCGAGTTACAATGTACATCTATAATAGTTATATACAAACACATGTGGATTATATCTATTCTACCATGCAAAATGAAACGAAAGTTCGTTTTCCTATCTAGCTCAATACACCTCGAGCTCAGCGTCCATACACCTGTACTATGCGATGCAAGGTGACAAATCATTTAAATAAGAGTTCCTTTTGCACTTACAAAGAAAAAATTCACAAGCTGCACATTTTCATCATTGCTGGCACTGTAGGCCGTTTCCTATTTTACCTGTTTAATCTGAATATATTGGAGAAGGATTTTACATTAATATTTGCTTCATAATTTGATTATACCCCGCATTGAAACAATTTACCATTAAAAATACTAGAAATCTTTTGAAAGCATTAGGCTTGTTTATATATTTAACAAAATTGTGTGGACAATCCTACTGGGAACTTGAATGGACAATTCTACTGGGAACTTGAATGGACAATCTTACTGGGAACTTAAATGGACAATCCTACTGGGAACTTGAATGGACAATCTTACTGGGAACTTGAATGGACAATCTTACTGGGAACTTGAATGGACAATCCTACTGGGAACTTGAATGGACAATCTTACTGGGACCTTGAATGGACAATCCTACTGGGAACTTGAATGGACAATCCTACTGGGAACTTGAATGCAATGAACGGCGATCCAGAATTGTAAGACCGGCTTCTTACAAGAAGTTTTATTTAGTGAAATCCCTGGGGCACCCACATTGGAGCAAATTCCCTCCTTTCGTCAAATAAATTGATATACGTACACGTGCACATGATCAGTCTTTCTCATCATTTGTATAACTTCAGTAAATACACACATGTACCTATATATTATTCTTCAGCATTTTTCTTTAATGTACATAATCTTTGATATTAAAGTCTAGAAGATAATGTTCAAGTTGTTATTGCGTTATCCATTATCATCTTTTTCATACCAATTTACCTTCATTTACAAGCACAACTTAGTACCGATCACATCAAGCTACGTCTATAAACCTGAAGGCTGATTTCAGACAGCTGAAACCACTTTGAGGGTTTATATGAACCGAGATGACTCGATAGATAGCTTATTTTATCATAAAACTTTTGGAAGAAATAATTATAAACACATAAAAAATTATTACAAGGACTTAAGCAAGTCTTACTTTTTCTGACTGGTTTTCCTTACCTACAATATGTTTATATATCCCTGCATCAATATTTTCCAGTCTAGAAATTTGATGAACAACAGCTGTGTGTATGTCGTGTTCCAAAAAGATCAAAAGGAAGCACATTATTACATTTGACAGCTTATAATGTCGGAGTAGGCTATGTAGACCTTACTGTTTGTGCTTTCATTCACACCTATATTTGAATATTTAAGGATATGTTATCTTAAGCTTATGTACATGCTATAAGAGTAATTTCCCTTATACATTCTTATTAAACTGATTTCACTCATTAACAGATTGATCATTGTAAACTTAACCGCAATAATTCTGCTGTACCTTTCAAATGTCTTCAATTAGCTCGAGCTTCATCATCCATAGTGTACAATTTAATCACGATTCCATATACATATCGCAATATTAGCGCCACATTTAGATTTTTGGACTCAATTTCCATACACTTCAAATAAAAAATAAACCTTTGCAAGTTTCAACACTTTAAATTTGAAGTAAATGGAGATTTGAAGATCCTGAATTCTTGCATTATTTCAACCAAAATTTGGATCACGATGCGGCGACTCATGTAAACTTTATTTGCAATTGGTAAATAATTGTTGTTCAATCGCCCTTGATTGTGCAAAGTTTCCTGTCTTGAAAATCCTTTTCTATTTCACTCACAAGTTCATCAACTTTTTAAATATATATATATACTTGGAACTAAAAATTGTTTACTTTCAATTGAAAGTTTGCCAGAGCATTTGAAACGGATCATCTGCCATAAATATTTTATGAAAATTGTTTCTTTCTTGCTGTTGGTATATATAGGTGCAGAGAATAGCCAATCAAAATGATCATCTTTACTTTCAGTTGAAATGGCCTTCACTAATAGTCTAATCCTGCCAAACCGAAAAATCCTGCAAAATCTATTGTGATTAAAATCAAGTGCATTAAGGTGACTCATACACAATGCCTCCACAACTAGCCAAGTTCACATAACATTCATAGTTCATAATATCTTTTTCACGTTTTAGATTGTCAAACTCTTTTGCAAAAAAGATCAATTTACAGCAGGACAAGTAGCATATATATATATATACTTATGTCCTTCAGTCACAGCAGACCTGTGTCATTGCATGATGTTCAAGAATGTATACATATTTAATATTAATATGCTTTCCAGCAGAAAAAAACAGATAACTTGAAGGGTGCTGCTGCCTCATTGTGAAGCAGCTGCTGCGATACATGTATATATATGTTGAATAAAGTTCACCAGATCCTTGCCAGAACTGCATCTTGCCAATGAGAAGTGTTGTTGCATTCTCAGTATTATATCGACAGACTTATATATATATCCACATGTGTATGTTATGCAATCAACCATTCAAGCAAGTGCAAAAAGGACATACACTGTATTTGTGTGGTGTTTCAGCATGCCAGGATATATATACATTAGTACTAGCTTTTGTTAAAGAACTTTTTTTTTCATGGTTTTGGACATTGTCGTACAAAATTTACCTGTATATGTTATATATATGTATTACATATTAAACTCTTAACTTTTCAGGCGCTTTCAATCAAAAGATGCAGTGGAAATTCAAACAAGTTTTAACTTTATCAAAAAATGTCATCAAACACTTTGAAGAATTAACTGATGACAAGTATGTTTAGCATTCAGGGGTGTAAAAACATTCAAAGCACATCCCGCGGGTAAATGACCTGGAAATATAAGTGCTATTTGCCCCCATGAAATGCATATATATATTATAAAGTTTTAAAAAAATGGGTTTTTGGAAATAATAGGACTTTTCATGAAATATTTTAGGCGTTTTTTCTCCGTAATTGTAAATGATATATAATATCAATTATTTACTATTAATTGCAGTGATTGATGTATTTGTCTTTATTTTCTTTTGTTTAGATTCTTTACTTTTGCTGATTTTTTATTTCCTGAAATCCGGGTCAGGATTAGTCCAGTTGTTAGTCAACAAAGCAACTTCCTGTTTGATAAACAAAGACGCTTAAATTTTCAGGCCAAAACAATGTCCTCCAGTTGTTACCTATAGCGAGCTTGTACTATACAATAATTAAGTAAATTTATCCTTATTTAACCACGATCCCTATTGCAGAATGTATCTTAGCTGGATCTTCAGTTATTTTCATCAGCCTGCCCTTTAAGTCTGAAAATTGTCAGAACTGATGGAAAGACCGCCAATCGTCAGAACTGATGGAAAGACCGCCATTATTCAATCGGCAATTTTTTCCCCAATATTAAGAATAGAGTTGTTTTTCATGAATTTTTGTTGTTTCATAATTGTTTGAATGTATTCCACTACAGCCAGTTAAGATAGTTATTTATTCACATCCAGTTAAGGTAAATAACGAAGCAATACATGCAAAAACATTTTTAAGAAACCAGTCTATTGCTTTTTTGCATTTGTGCCCGAGTGCTTAAACCGGTTGTCCCGGACGCAGGGCAAGTCGTTTTTATCAGCCATGGACTAGAAATTTCTAAGGAAAAAAATATTATTAGGATCCACATACAAAATGTATTTATATAACTATTCGGCATAAAAAATTTGATCAATACAAAAAGGCTGTCCCCTTTCCCACTGTCTAGATCTGGATATGGTTGAATTGGAGCCCTGTTAATGAATAGAAAATTTAATGTTCAGGCTTTTAATGCTTAGAAAAAATCTAGGCATGTCATTCATGGAGTGAACAACAAAGGCAGACTGTCTAGATGGTTTCAGTGATATCGCCAATGATTAATAGCATAAACACAACTCCTGGTGTATGTATGGCCTGGTATAACTACTTTTATCTCAGATGATGTAAGAGACTTGCCAAGCAACCTGATCACAAATGTTCTACAGTCTGTTTCAGAAAACTACTTATAGTGTGGCAAAAAATGTACACCCTGTTATATTACAATGTGGGTTTCAAGTTTGAGGGAAATGCTGATTTTAGTCAGCTGAAACTTTAAAGTGTTACCTGACGTACCGTATATATCATGCAATATGCCCAGAGGGCCAACACATGATCTCTTACTGAAAAGAAGGATGGGCATGTTACTGGAAAACGGAAAAGCTTTTGTTGCTAACTGCAATATATATTGGTGGGCTTATTAGCAAGCATGTGCTTATTGAAATGATTGATTGATAGATATGGTAATTCATACAGCACTACATTTCAATTCAGATAAACTGTACTATATATATACAATATACATTGGATGATTCACATGTAACTTCTCAATTTGAACAAGGGTCTATTATTGATTTTGATTTTTCTAAAGTTATATTTTAAAACTGGACACAATTAAATTTTCAACAATTTGTAACAAATATCTACAACTGTTATATGAATACTCATTTTACAACCTTGACTTGTATTTCGCAATTTTAAGAAGATATAAATTTGATTAGCCAAGGAACAACCAAGTTATTACCCCGGTAATCTGATTTGAAAATTTGAAGCTTTTCTGTCTTTAAACCTGATCTATAGAAATTACGACACAGGCACAGAAGTACATACACTGTACATACCAGGTAAAGACTATTATATTAGTTAAACAAACAGTGAAGTACTTTGGGTTTGTCAAGGTAGTGGGTGGGTACATAGATTATCAGTGGTCTGAAAGTACAAGCCCGGCTCACAGTGTACAATAAAGCTTGTTGTGAATTGGTTTACACTGGCCTGGGTTTTTTCTATAGCCACCAAGTCTGCCAGGTATTCTTGTACTTGATCTTTGAATAACCGTTATGAAATAAATTGTAGAGTTGCGACAATGAAACACAACGGGACAAATATGGGTAAACATTCACTATTTATATATATGCTGCATTCGTTTTTAAAGTGGGGATCGAGAGGGAGCTCAAGGGTCGTAGTAAAAGTTAACAACTGCAGCCTCACTTTGATTTGCTATGATAAATCCACTGTGAATCCATGGCCCATCCATCAGTTACATATATGCACTAATGGACATATAAACATATGCACGCATGCTTAAGGCCAGACAAAAAATAATTTGTTTTTCCTGTAACATGTTGGAAAAATTTAGGGTAGGTAGATATAGGTAGTTATCAAGTTTACTTTTAGAAATAAATTTATGTGATTGATATAGGAGAGTGGTCTAGACTTTAACATTGCTTCTTTGAAAATTGCCTCAAGTTTAGGGTAGGCACAAAGTATTAAGGTAGGTAAGGTTACCAGAAACACCAGAAAGTTTGGCCTTATACTTCCATGTTTTTGCAACTGTTTGACTTAAGTTTGATTTTGGTCAGATATGCAACCATATATAGCTGGAGTTTCATAAAACCATCGGGTAATTAAAAATACATCGGCTGTTTGAAACTTAATATTTATGACATTTTTTCTCTACCCGTCGCCTAGGAATGAGCCACTAATATAATACCTGGATTAATCTAATTCCAGCAGGTAATTACAAATATAAATTGATGTTAGATTGCGAGATATACATAATCCATTATTAAACACAGCTACAAAAATGTAAACAACTTACCAGGTACCAATCATGTAGTAACTAGTTAGTATACACATGTCCAGCTGTGTTTGCATGTTAACTAATTTATATAAATTAAAGCTCATTGACAAGGCTGCAGCAGGGTAACACATAACATTATTCTTACATACCTAGTCCTACCCAGTAAAATCACCCCAACACAGTGACAGTGCTAGGGTTTTGTTACCTAAATTTTACAACTGACTGTTCCTTTATGAATTAGGAAAAAAAAGCATTACATGTATTTGTATTGAATTTGGAAATATATTCTTCAGTTTGTGGTCATTTTGGGAAAATAAGGCAGTTTTTTTATCTAGGGAAAACAGCCTGTATTCGGCAGTAAAACTGAGCAAAAAAATCACTGTGGGATCCCTAGCAATTTATTTGCGTGTTATTGAAGAAAAAACAACATTTTAAATGTAACCCTATGCAAATAGTTTTAAAACAAAGTTGCTTTTTTTTAATTATTATATTTTGTTGTGAATTTAAAATTTTGACTAACCCAACAAATTCCTTATGCAGTGTGTAATGTCTCCATCACCAGGGACTTCAATTTGAATAGAAAAAACACAGCCCACATAAACTGTTAAATTACGTAATGAAAAATTGCTAATTGCACAAGTATAGATTATCTGATAGTTTTGTTCGTATATAATGATGTACATCATATAGGAACTTGAGCAAGTCTAACAAGGAACGGGTTCTGTAAACATGTCCTAAATATATATATATACTGCTGATGTTCTTTATTATAATTAATATTGGGACTTCTGCAAGTCTGACAGGTTATTTACATGTATACAAATTCCCTGGACCATGCACTGACAATGACTTTGTCCAACGAGAATAGTACGTACCTGTGATCACCGACTTAGACCTAATCTGATTCCATGCTGTTATCTATGACATAAAACTAGTTATCTTTCCAATTTAAGTTTAATATCACAGGATATTCAAGTCACCTTCGTGGCTGATGTCTGCCTCATGTAATTATTTCAGTGTCTCATCAACAGCGTCCAACGACTTTTGGATGTAATTGTAGGTGATTTTTTTGCTCAGTTTTACTGCCGAATACAGACTGTTTTCCCTAGCTTAAAAGTGCCTTATTTTCCCAAAATGACCAGAAACTGAATATATATTTCCTATTTCAATACAAATAATGCTGTATTTTCCCCATTCATACAGGAACAGGCTGTCTGATAGCTCCAGATCTTTGCAGTCATGTCTGAGGATCACTGCAGTGATGTTTGATCATGGTTTCTAGACACACCTCTAAATCTCTGTACTTCGACAGAGAGCAGAGCATTCTCTACAATTCTACATACATTTCTTCTGTCATCGCAGGATCAAAATCTTGGGAGTTTTATAAATTGTTACCCTCCTTGAATTGAGAACAAATAAAGGCATCTAAAATCCACTTTTTGAAAGAATTTCTTAATGCCCTTTTGTTTTAAAGCATCTTCTAGGAAAATTATGCATAAAATTGTGTTCTGTTAGGATAACCAGGGACGTATAGTGAAGGGGATTAGCAACTCCCTCTTTGCTTTACCAATTTTATGACACGTCAATCTAGACTTACCTCCCCCTGATTCAGGAGCAGATAGCGAGCGCCACCTATCTCAATTTTGACAAACCAAGATGGCGTCGATACCGCTTCGTTAGATTACAGAAGTTGGCGTGAAAACAAACCAATCGTGAGAAGTGTTCTTACGTCTTTTGTTTATCCCATTGTTATAAACTGATTGTATTACTTATAATTGATAAAATCTGTGGTATCATATTAATTGATGTCTCGTTTTTGGGGTATATTTTTCTATTTTTAAACGCGTGGTTCAGAGTATTGTGGTGGGCGTCGATAGACAAAAATGCGGGATAAAAAAAAACTGCATGTATGTGAACCACCTCACTCCAAAAGTATTTGACCGATCTTTTTTAAATTAGCAGCAATAGAAAGCAGAATATTTTTGATAATGTCCCAACCTATTTTAAATGCAAATAATATAATTTAACTTGTGTTATTTTTGTGTCAAAAAGAGTAAATATCAGCATTATTTTTCACTGGAACGTAAATCATTATTGCGAAAGTAGTTGGTGACTGCTCACTGTTTTGATTAAATTTTATAAACTATCGTTTATATTTTTTAAAACAATTAATATCAATAAACAGCTGAGTAATTTCTATGTTAAGTAGGCCTGATTTGATTTGCATTACTTGGAACTATAGCGATGTCACAGATGAAATTACTTGTCTGGTAACAAAGGACACGTGTTGGTTAAAAACCGTAAACAAAAATGCGGGATAAAAACCCCCACATATTTGTGAACCACCTCACTCCAAAAATATTTGACTGATCTTTTTTAAATTAGCAGCAATAGAAAGCTGAATAATTTTTATAACGACCCAACCCATTTTAATTGCAAATAATATAATTTAACTTGTGTTATTTTTGTGTCAAAAGTGTAAATATCAGCATTATTTTTCACTGGAACGTAAATCATTATTGCGAAAGTAGTTGGTGACTGCTCACTGTTTTGATTAATTTTATAAATTATCGTATTTTTTTTTAAAAACAATTAATATCAATAAACAGCTGAGTAATTTCTATGTTAAGTAGGCCTGATTTGATTTGCATTATTTGGAACGATAGCGATGTCACAGATGAAAATACTCATCTGGTAACGAAGGACACGTGTTGTTAAAAAACGTAAACAACCGGAAATGTTAAACCCAACAAAAAAGTATCGCCTGCATTCGGGGATCAGCTCATTTCAAAAATACTTCATTTTGAAATTTACAGCGATAGAAAGTTGAATAATTTTTTGATATGTAGTACTAATTTTTATGGCAAAAAATAACAAATAACTTGTGCTGTGTTTGTGTCAAAAAGTGTCAATATTAGCATTATTTTCACTGGAACGTGCTTTACGAAATGTGATTTGTTGTAATAGCCACCAACACAGCCGAAAGGCTAGACATAGTGGCAACGATAGCCCTATCCCTGGAATAAAATGAGGACCTACTAATACACAGTCCCAATCAGGGCTAACCGTTATCAAAACACTTCCATCTCGGCGAGATTTTAACGCTAGTGCGCAAGCGCGGGCTGATCGAGAGGGGCTCTCGATGACTTGGCGGTTCGGTGAACAAACACAAAAGCGACGTGCTATAGAATCTTGACTGGGGCAGAGTTGCCAATCCCCTCTATATACTATCCCTGGGATAACCATACATTTTTTTTCATACTGCTAATTTTAGGATATTCCCATCTAATTGCGAAGAGGAATGTAAAAATCTCAATGGTGCAAGATTTATTTACATCATTAAAAAGCTGCAAGTGTATCCATTGCAATACTGAAGTGTCCTGAACAATATGGGATAAACATAAACCATTTTGCGTTCTAACCTGTGGGCTGATTTTGCAATACAACTTCGCACAGTAAACATAAAGTTTATGATAGACTTTCATGCAAGTGTACAGTTGCATATTAAGCTGAAAATGTTTTTATGTAGGACAAATATATACATGTATTTTTTACACAACATGGGTGCATTTACCTGATTCCTGTAAATATCGATATACAAGAAAGTTAATTTCATCACTGCTGAAGCTCATGGCTATATTAAACAGTAGCTAAATTGAGGAAACATCCGTTCTGTGTCATCTGACCCTCCGTAACATTCCTCTGGAAAGACACCACCTGAATAAAGTAAAACATTTGTCAACATCAGATTCGAATTCACTGTTGTATTTTTAAAGAACAGTAAAATCTGTTTATCTCACTTCCATTTCAGCAATCAGATATTCAATAAATCATTTTCTGTTATGTACTTGGCGGTACCCGCGTGTATTGTCAATTATTTGAAACGACCTATAACCAGGCCATTGGCACAAATGTGAAATGCCCTATACGTGTGATGCAAGTTTTCTGAAACAATCTATAAGCATACTTTACACAGATAAATCCTAATTTTTCATCAACAGATCGATGTCTCTTCCATGTCTTAGACAAATTTGTTTCTTTTAAATGTATGTTGATGGCAGATCACATCATCCAGTGTCATATAAATTGATAATGAACCGTGAAAACGAAAGTACAATAGGTAATGCAGCAAAAACAATGCATGTATAGTTTTCTTACGAATTTGAATGTATTTAAATAGACAGTTCCACAAATATCAACTTAAACATATAAATATACGAATTGGCTGATATACTCACTTTTAGTGTGACGTATTAAACATGTAGCACTATAATAAACGTACGAGATGGTTTATAGAAACAGACTTTAACTCCCAGGCTAATATTCACTATACACCTGAATTATAATCACGCGTACTCCGTTTGTAGTCAAAATTATCAGTGAAATTTATAATATATAGTCACCAAATAATTGAGTTATATGTTAGTGTAGCAAACCGCACAATAATTCCCAGATTAACATGAGAAATATACATCTGTAATCCAACGAGTCGTCAGTCCATCAACTATGCCGACAATGGCGGAAGAAGTCTGTCGCACTACTTTCTGATCAGCGGAAGTTTAAAAAATTTAATCAGGCACATATGATTATTAGAAATTGTACACTTAAATATTTTGTTATAGTTATCTATCCTTAATAATTGTTTCATAATCTTCATGTATTGGTAAACAAAAATGTGTATACAGTAATAGTTAATCACTGCGGAGCGATATATGAAAAAAAGTTCAGGTGCGTATTTACCGCTCACATGTCGTGACGTCAGCCGCTAAAAAAACTGAAGATGAACTCGCCTATGCTATGGGAAAACAGGGTGTGGCACAGATACATACATTAACAGGTTGATATAATCATCCATTCAGAACGGTTTGTTTCCCCTGATTTCACGTGGGATTTAACGTATTTACTTTATTTAAGACAAAACGCACCTGTTTTAACCCATCTACTCTCTTCTTACAATAACCTGACTGTGACATTTTATTGGGATACACATCGTATAATAACCTCAATATTGGAATAACCCTGATGTATACAAAAGCAAATGTGAAGGTCGTTCCCTGACACTATTAATATCCCTCAGTAGCGTCCTAGTTTTTTTTCTATTTTGCAACCTAATGCGGTTACCACTACAAGTAGCTGTGAATGGAAGACGCCAATACCGTAACAAAACTATCAATTTTTAACTAATCACCACAAGCTCCGTATCTGAACCTTGCAGTGTTTATGGATATGGACAGACATTAATTCGTAGATGTACATGCAGCATGATTTGTCAACTTACAACTTGTCAATTTGTAGGCTCTGATACAATGTATGTAGACTTGCTCAAGTCTGTTATAATTCTAATTTGCGATTTTTTTTCTTACTGCAATCTTCTTTTGTACATGGACAAACCTTGGGAATAGCTGTGTACACATTCTACACATTTTTTTTCAGAATAAAATTATGAAATGTCTTAGTATTAGAAATACAAATTTGTAGATAAATTTGCTGTTTTCTGCGGCTCTCTAGTGTTTTGGAATTTTTCTCAACATTATTATTGAGCTTCTCCTGAGAACCATACATTTTCCATGCGCTATCCAAATTGTTATGTTTACCCAGATTGGTACACTGTAAGCAAATGATTCAAATCGTACATGAAAATTACATTTGTGCATTTTTCCTTTTGTTTTCCCCACCAAATAGTGTTGTATTCAATCATTTTAAGAGTGCATGATGACTTTGAAGTAAGCATGTCAGAAAATAAGTCAGACGTGTCAGAAAAACCAGAATAAGGGACGCATGAAGGATTTTGGAAAGGGTAATTATAAGCATGTTTAAATGCAACGGTCCATATAATCGAAAATTAAATATGTTTTAATATGAAAAAAAAAGTTGCAACCTGCAAACTAATAAATCGAAATAACATTTTCATAGCCTTTGGTAAGTTATACCTTTTCGTCGTTCTAATAGAAACGGAATAAAACTAGAAATTTTGCCCGCCCTCATTTGGAGCCCTTTACCTCACTTTTGGATAAAAAAATATCTCAAGATAAAAATGTCACGTTCACCCAATTATCTTTTTATTCGTAATGACAATGACAATTGTTTTATTTTCATAAACAATACAGTATTGTAAATTAATTATGTCATTAATATCGGTAATAGATTTAGTCAATGAATTCAATTCATGTTGTGTTACATAATTGAATAATGTATGATATTAAAATGTGTTTGGGGTTTCATAATAATATCTGGACATATATGTTTTCTCCTACTAATGAGAGTTGGTTGATGTGTACACCTATTTCTATTAAATAACATTAACTACATAATCTATTTTCACGTGGTATATTGAACCACCTACCACTTTCTATTGGTAACTTAGTATTTCATGTTCTTAATTTACAATACGCTTTGGCTAGTTTCGGAGGGAGTTCTAGCAGTTCTAACTTTCCTCTATGTCTCTAGACCTCTCAACTCGGTCTCCCTAACTTAACCTTCTTTATTCAACTCTCCAACTCTACTCTCTAACTCAACTCTCCAACTCCACTCTTTCTTTTTCTCCCAAACTTAAGCAACCTTATTATCTGTCCCTTTAGCAAAATCCTGCTACATTAAAAATGTTGTTAAGTTGGCAAAATCCTGCTAAATTTGACTCCACGGTCAGCATCAGCCTTGATGCTAGAAGCACAAACACTATGTCACAGACTGGACTTCCCCCGACCTAGACTACGGACAGTCACACTGATCTACAGATCTTAAACTATATCACAAGCACAATTATCTACGGCTACTTAGCTACTATCTTCAAATACAACTCTTGACACTGACCACGAACCAATGCTAATAAAATGCATAGAAAACCATCTGTACACTTTGAACAATTAAACGGCTAATAAATGCATACCAATAATGTCTCTATCCTGGCACGTAAATATTAAACAAAGAAATGCTTATAAATTGTCATTGTCATTGTAAAAAAAAATACAACATCAATAAAGAGTAACCTGACACGTACAGTTTGTCAAAAAGAGGTTAAAGAAGTAATAGTAATTTGACGGCTGATATGGGCCAGCGTAAATTCCTCCTCTAGCTGGTCGTTTATATTAGACAGATCTTTACAGTCACGTGATTTCATAAAATCTTCTAAATCATTAAGAAAAAGTGAAAATTAAAATGGGGAAAGATTATCGCCTTCCGGACCCCAGAACTACATGGGAATACATTCGGGAATACGCCATCTTTCATCACTCTAGCCTTAATGTCATTGTACATATTTGTAATAATTCGGAAACATTTTCCATCTATATTATAAACCAAAAGTTTTTTCCAAATGCCTATTCTCCAAACACTGTCAAAAGCCTTTTCAAAATCTATAAAGGCACAATGTAATTGTTTTTTAAAATATTTTGATAGTTCAATTAATGCATGAAGTGAAAATATATGGTCAATAGTGGAGTGATTTCTTCGAAACCCTGCTTGATTTTCGAGGATGAGTTCTACATTATCTGCATATTTATTTAATCGTTCATTAATTACAGCTATACAAAAATTAGCTAAACAACTAACCAAAGTAATTGGACGATAGTTAGTGGCATCATACAAACTACCATTGTTCTTAAAAACAGGGATGATGTTTCCCAGGAGCCAAGTCTCAGGCACGTGACCAGTGTTAAAAATATAATTGAATAATTCAACATATAATGGCATCGTTAAATCAATGGTTGACTTCATATATTCGTTACATAGCATGTCGTTACCAACAGCCTTATTATTCTTTAACATTTTAACACATTTCATTATTTCGTTCGGCAGTATTGGCTCATTTATAAAAGCATTAGTTTCCAGTTTTGACAGCTCAGTAAACTCATCAATAGAAAACACATGATTATCCTCGCCTGCAAAATATTTGTTAAAACATGAATTAAAACAGTTCACAAATATCATTAATGATAGAGTTGATAAAATTACCACTATCGTCAACATTTGTGTGATTACGTAATTCTTCAACAAGATTATTGATACAATGGCGTTGTTCAGTTATAAAATCTACAAAAACACATTTAAAGTCATCATTCCACTTTCTGGGTTTACTTGTATTATAAGTAACCCCAGTATTCAAATTATCAAATGATATAAAAGTCGATAGACCGTAAAACAGTGTAAAAACAGAAATCAATCGATCTGACCTGAGACAAACAGTGTTGGTATATACGTTCTTGGGAAAGGGGTGTCATATTTTATACAAACAAAGACTGTGGCCCAACCAAAAAGGGGTGAGATTTGTGGCATTACAGGGAGAATTAGGGTATTTTGTCCTTATAAAGTCTTTGTTTCGTAAAGGGTTTGATATATTTAAACCAACTTTGAATTTAAAAATTACGAGAATAACGGAATGGTTTTGTGTAAGACACGGAGGTTATATGTACCGAAAGGGACAGATTAAGGGGCCCAAATGAGTCATGTTGCGTGCTTAAATCTTTAAAAGAATACTCATAAAGAACAATGCTGTTTAAACTTCGTAGTATGGCCCACTGAAGGATCCATGTTCAACGGCACTTCCGTTTCCCCCTATATACAGTAACAGCACCTTAGCCTCCGTTTAGATATAACTGTAGCACATGTGGTTTCGTACACTTTCGTTGTACAGGTAGCTCAGTCGGTTTCAGCGATGGTTTACCAATTAAAAGTCTGGGGTTCAAATTCCGGTCTGGCCCTGCAGAATATTTTACTCTCAGGAAACGCTTGTTGATTATATATTTTTGCATTTCATCACCATTATGTTTTCATACAAGGACCGCACTTCTCTTTTCAAAAAATGATTTATCAGAGCTGTAGTCATGCTGGAAAAATAAGGTTCGAGTGCATAGTTTCATTATTTGGCTGCGATACGGGGATCCTTACGACCCTTGTGCAAATCTGAGCACAAATACATTTAACCAGCTTTGTTTATCCTACAGGCGCACTACCCACTTTTTATTTGAACCTCGTGACCTTGATAATGGTCCAGAGTCAAGGTGGTAGGTCCTCCTGTGGGATTAGTCCCCAAGGCTTGCCGTAACCTTTGAGTCCCATTTGAGTATTTGCATGGTTCATACTATACACACGTTTATCTAATACTCCCTTTTCCTGTTTTCTAACAATAACACCATGCAGAAGAATAACCAATTTTAAAGACTTTTGGTAATTCTGATCATAATAAATCTAAATATGAATTTTGATTAATATCCATTTAAGTTTTCAAGAGGACATTTCTGTGGCTTTCTGCGCCTGAAAAACCTGTGCAGCTTCGGAGAAAGAAAAGAAGAGATGTAGCCCTCTGGATATTGTAAGAGGGGGCTAAATCTGCAGAATTTGTTTTTTTTCCTTTCTGTCTTCTGTTCAGGGAACACTGCAGGAGACATTGATATGCTACCCCCACTGTAAAACCTATATTTATGTATTTTTCTTTTCTCTCTTCCCTACTTTTTTCGGTGGTATCTCCCTAGATACCCGTCTTCGTATGACTCTGGCAATTTCGATGGCGTTCAACTTCATATAAACATATAACAATCACATATGCCCAATGCAGTCTTCATATATACAGCAGTAAAATACTACATGTATTATATTGCCTGCTTGCAAAAAGGACTAGGCTTGCTAACCAAGGAAACCCCACCTAAACATTTTCAGTTATTACGCATCTGTATTACAATCTTTCCGAATAACCGGATACTGACCTGCCTCGTTTGTATTGGATTCCAATACTTCACTAGAATTTTATAAACAAGGTTTTGCTGTTGGCCATTCTCCAAACTTCTCACTACCATTCCCAGTACCATCAGATCAGGGTTACAGTCGTGTTGGGACACTGTACAAAACTCTCACTACCATTCCCAGTACCATCAGATCAGGGTTACAGTAGTGTTGTGACACTGTACAAACCTCTCACTCCCATTCCCAGTACCATCAGATCAGGGTTACAGTCGTGTTTGGACACTGTACAAACCTCTCACTACCATTCCCAATACCATCAGATCAGGGTTACAGTCGTGTTGGGACACTGTACAAAACTCTCACTACCATTCCCAGTACCATCAGATAAGGGTTACAGTCGTGTTGTGACACTGTACAAACCTCTCACTACCATACCCAGTACCATCAGATCAGGGTTACAGTCCTGTTGTGACACTGTACAAACCTCTCACTACCATACCCAGTACCATCAGATCAGGGTTACAGTCGTGTTTGGACACTGTACAAACCTCTCACTACCATTCCCAGTACCATCAGATCAGGGATACAGTCGTGTTGTGACACTGTACAAACCGCCCACTACCATTCCCAGTACCATCAGATCAGGGTTACAGTAGTGTTGTGACACTGTACAAACCTCTCACTCCCATTCCCAGTACCATCAGATCAGGGTTACCGTCGTGTTGTGACACTGTACAAACCGCTCCCTACCATTCCCAGTACCATCACATCAGGGTTACAGTCGTGTTGTGACACTGTACAAAACTCTCACTACCATTCCCAGTACCATCAGATAAGGGTTACAGTCGTGTTGTGACACTGTACAAAACTCTCACTACCATTCCCAGTACCATCAGATAAGGGTTACAGTCGTGTTGTGACACTGTACAAACCTCTCACTACCATTCCCAGTACCAACAGAGCAGGGTTACAGTCGTGTTGTGACACTGTACAAACCTCTCACTACCATTCCCAGTACCATCAGATCAGGGTTACAGTCGTGTTGTGACACTATATTCTACGAGGTAGAATACTTTTTGTATATGGTATGTGAACTTGGAAGATTTCAAAAGATCTGTTGATCAATCTTGAACATCCTCCTCTCAAAAATGTTTCTTCTATTAATTTTTTTTGACTCTTTACACTATCATACTTCATACTGACACTGTAGGACCTTCTTCGTTCCCTTATTATGAGAGTTTTCTTTTCGAAGAAAGATAAACAGAGATATAGATTTATGATGTAAATATATTTTGGAGCATATTTTGTGAAAAGTAAAACAAAGGCCAAACCGAAATACACTGAGGACCAAATTGTTAGAATGACTGAGTTCATTGTTAACAATATCTTACTTGAGTTCGACGGCAAGACTTTCAAGCAGACTGTAGGCATTCTTATTGGAACACACTGTCCCCCTCTTTTGTCCTACCTTTTTCTATCAATTGAGTCTGAATTTATTGACGATCTTAACAGGGATACTAACAAAAAACCTAGTCAAGTTCTTCAATTTCACATTCAGATATCAATTTCACTACTAACTCTTCTACTTCAGCCGCTTTCCTAAATCTTTACTTTCAACTTGACCAACAGGGACAGCTTATAACAAGGTTGTACGGTAAGCGATTTCAATTTCATGATCGCGAGCTTTCCCTTTCGTGACAGCAACATCCCTGCTATTTCAAACTACACGTGTTGCTATATTCGAGTTTTTCTTCCGACTATCATGACTTTCGTGGTGAAAGTGGACTGATGACGGAAAAACTTACAACACTGATTTTCCAAATATGCGGGTCGATGCAGACAAGTCTTATGGTTGTCATCACGATATCATTGGGAAATAGCTATTCCTTTGTGTGATATGGAGATGGATTTCCTTTATTATGCTCATTAGAGAGCCTTGTGGTTTTATTGTCACTACTCGAGTTCTAAATTGGAGGACGTGACATTAATATGATTTTACCTAGATTTACATTGCGGATGTCGCTATTGCGCAGAAGATGCTTACTGTTCCGGAATACCTGGTCTTATTTTCCTCTTACTATTTCAGGGGTATGCATGTACATTTGTCTTTGTTAATATTTTGCCAAAGTTTTTTTTTTTTTTTTTTCAAAAGAGTTTTTTCAATACAGTGACAATAATAATGGATCAGTAATTCATTCAGATCATATAATAACCTATTTGTCACCAATTATCTTTCATATCACCACTCATACCATACAAATTATGCAAAAAGAAATTTGTGTCACTAAAGATAGATATTATTTCATTTAATATCACACTGTATTGCTATAAGAAAGAAGGAAGGATAAAAGGAAAGAAAAAGAAGAGGGTAAGAAAACGAAAAAGAGAGAGAAGAAAAGAAAAGAGAAAGACAGATATCAGAACAAGCATGTCAGGGAAGGAAGTGAAACAGAGCTAGATACTAATTAAAGTTAAGTAACAGTATTGTTACTGAATCAGCCTAAATCATGTCAGGTTTTAGGCAAAATCAACTAATTTCATCCATTTCTTCCATTCATTAAGAAAAAACTGTAGACAAGGATAACTTTTACCATATGAACCACATAGTTTTCTTTTATTACATTAGCTAGAGCCACAACAGAGAGAGTACCATGTATAGTTCTGGTTCTGTAGATATTGGATTTGATTAGAAGAAGAACTTCATTTTCAATGCGATTGTAAATGCCTGTGTTATTTACCAAACCAAATAACAATGTTTCTGTATTTAAATAGGTAATGTAATTGTTAGTGCATTTAACAACTTTTCAAAACTTGCCAGAAAATTCTGAACCTCATCATATTCCCAGAACATATGCACGCTTGTCTCCCTTTCTCTATTACAGAAATTACAATTGGGATTGTTTGTTAAGCCGATTTTATGTGCATAAGAGTTAGTTGCTAGAATATAGTGGTTAACCTTAAATTGTAGCCAACGGAGTTTAGAATTTTGAGTTGATCGAAAAGGAATACTGTTATTTTTTTCCCATTTCTCTTCATTATAGTCAAAGATATTCCCCCATTTTTGCTGACAAGTTATGTTAATATTATTTCTCAGGAGTAAACGGTAGAAGTCCTGCGAGCCATTTTTTCTTTAGGATTAGCTCAAGACTAAGAGGAATCATCAGAAACGTCAATGTTCTACTTGGAGATGTAAAAGGAATCAAGTATTTCTTAATACTTTGGATTACTCCATAATACTGTAAATGATTTGTTATTGTACCAAACACAGTACAGAATTCATTAAAATTATAAAAGGAAAAAGTTCTATTGCCTTTTATTAAATCATTCACTATACTAATTCCTGCATCGAACCATTTTTGTAGAACATCGGTTGGTTATTAACAACAATGTTTTTGTTAAACCATAATGGAGTTTTAAGTATCAAACCCACACCATTATTAATATTTCTGAAGCGGTTGATTCTTTGTTAATTACATTGTTCAATAAATGATCGTTAGTATAGACTTGCTTTAGTTATTTCTTTGTAATTAGGAAGTAAGAGTAGTTTTGATTGGCTAATGAAAGAAGGCATTTCATTGGATGGCTAGGTATATAAATAGAGGTTCCATCAGATGAAAAGCTTCTCTTGCTCTGGCGGT
The DNA here is from genome assembly GCF_002113885.1 of Mizuhopecten yessoensis. Lineage (NCBI taxonomy): Eukaryota > Metazoa > Mollusca > Bivalvia > Pectinida > Pectinidae > Mizuhopecten > Mizuhopecten yessoensis. The sequence continues at coordinate 494,507 of NW_018408882.1, forward strand.
CGAAGAAGAAGGAACAACACTAAAAAGGTAATCAGTGACCAAGCTGTATAAGTTTGGGCCTAGCTGCATAAGCTAGGGTTCCACTGTATTCCTTTATAGTACATGGTCAAAATAAATTGTGTTACAGTATAGTGTGCATAGTCACAGGGTATCACAGTACAGGGCGACGTACTGTTGATACAGGGTGTCAGGTACCAAGACACAGGGTTTACCAAGGCATAGGTTTTATAGTGGCTAGCTATAGGGTGACTTGGTCAAACGGCAGTCGCGGTAAAGGGTGACGTGGTCAAGGTGTGTCGCGGTAAAGGGTGTACACAGTCACGGGTGTCGCAGTAAGGGGCTATTTACTGTTGATACAGGGTGACGGATATATTGTGATACAGTTGTTTTAGTTGGCTTTTTGACTATATTAGTGTTAGAGGTATATTAATGTAAAATATCTACCGGGTGTAGATTAGGTAATAGTTATTTGAGTCAGAAAGACGGCCGTTATTTTGTATATATTGTCGGCACTTGTTTGTTACAACAATTACTGGGTCCAAGAAAGAACTTGGTAACGAACTGTAGGCACGCATCCGTTACATATATTTTGGTGGCAGCGTAGTGGGATCCAGTCACTGTTGTGATAGTTTTATATATTTATCTATAAAGGCATTATAGTGTGTTGGTAGTTTAATTTTACATTCTTTGAAATAATAGGATCAGTTGTTCACAATGAATGACTTGGACAGCGAGATAAGTGATTTGGAGGAGAAAATAGCAACGTTAAGGGAAAATAGTATTAGGCTCAAATCACAATCAACCCCTTTGTCCAGTATCGTTAAACAGGTAGAAGGTGATAGACCTAGGGACTCTGGTTTAGGAACTACACGGCGTTCTAGTGATATTGTTGGTCATAAAGATACTAGGGGAGATGTTACAGACCGGCGTCCATCAGTAAGGTTTGATGATACTCCCATGCACACCCGTACTCCTGATGAAATTGGACGTATGTCTCAGAGACGCAGTGAAAGAAACAGGGATATTGTACATGAGAGGGATCAGAACTACGGAGAGACTTGCTATAGTCCGAGGAGGGTGACACATGATATTCCCATGATAGAAGGACATGATTTCAACGATGAACGTGTTACTGTGCGGCAAAAGAAATCAAATTACCAGGATCAGGGGATGTATGATGAAGCTTTAGCTACGATGCAGAAGCCAATGTCTAATTATATGAAACCGGCAACATATGATGGGACAGGGTCCTGGCTGGATTATCAGGCACATTTTGAGGCATGCAGTAAAATCAATCGTTGGACCGAGTCACAAAAAGGGTTATATCTTGCTGCATCATTGAGGGGACATGCACAGACAGTGCTAGGGAATATGTCAAAGGACGAGCCAGGTCAATATACACTATTGACAGCAGCACTGGAGGCGCGGTTTGCTCCGACAAACCAAACGGAGTTGTATCGCTCAATGCTAAAGGAAAAGAGATTAGGCCCATCAGAGACAATTCCTGAATTAGGCGAAGGAATCAAACGATTGACATATCTGGCGTACCCTACAGTAACGAGAGATGTTGCAGAGATGATGGCTAAGGATCACTTCATTGACGCTTTACCAGATTTCGATATGAGACTGAGAATTAAGCAGTCAAGACCAAAGACTTTGAACGAGGCTGTTGGATTAGCAGTTGAGATAGAGTCGTTCTGTAAGGTGGAAAGGGACAGAAGGGACGAAAAGAAGTATGTTAGGTCTGCCTCTGGTGAGAACGTTTATCACGATACCAGTCAAGGGAATAAGGCTATGGAGAATCTGACAACCATGCTTGGGTCCCTACAAAAGTCTATTAAGAAACTTGAAGAAGAAATGCATGATTTAAAAGCAACGAAGAGAGATACACAGGGAAATAGTAAAAAGGACCAAAACAAGCAACCATATGATGCACAGAAAGGACGCTACAGTATACAGTGTTACTTCTGTAAGGAAGAGGGTCACATGAAAAGGAAATGTCCCAAGTATTTGGCAATGATAGCAAAGGACACGACAGATAAAACATCAAACGCCAGTCACTTGAAATGTGTACAAGGATGTAAAGGTGCAGAGGCAGGACTTTTTGTACACTTGGATATCAATGGAGTTCAGGCAAAATTCCTGATAGACACAGGTGCTACTGTGTCATTAGTATCAAAGCAAACATACAAAGCTATCAATGACCGGAACCGGCTAGATCTTCAACCAATGACGCGGGATATACTTGGAGCCAATGACCTACCCTTGGCAGTAGTAGGGAAAGGAAGTTTTCGCATAACTATAGACTATTACAGTTGTGAGTGTACAGCGGTTGTGGTTGACATGCAGCTAGATGGAATCATAGGCTTAGACTTCCTGAAAGAAAGCAAAAGCATTATTGATTGTGCGCAAGGAAAGATGAGAATTGGTCGGAATGACAGTTCATTATCATGGCAAGGTAATTTGGGATGCTACCGAGTCAGTATGAAGGAGACGCTCAGTATAGCGCCAAGATCAGAGATAATTTGTGAGGGAATAGTGCAAGTTCCTGACAATGAACAACTTCGTGGTGAAGCCTGTATCATGGAGTCTTGTGAGAAGTTTACGAAGACAGGAAAGGCTCTGGTAGCTCGGGCCGTTGTCAAGGCACAGAAGACTGTTCCTGTACGCTTACTCAATCCATCGGATCATGCTGTGAAAGTGTATCGTGCTACACACATTGGACAAATCAGTCCAGCTGAGAGAGTACTTGACCAGGACGTGGTTGATGATACATGCTGTTTTAAATATCAAGATTTACCAGAACATCTTGTGCAACTCTACAATGAAGTTAGAAAGGACTTGGCTCCAGAGCAGGCAGAGCAGGTCAAGCAACTCTTATTGAGGTCACAGGATTTGTTTGCCAAATCAGACGATGATTTGGGAAGAACGAGTATGGTGAAGCATACAATAGATACTCAGAATACAAGGCCTATTAAACAACCCCCAAGGCGATTTCCACACCATGCAGCAGAGGAAGTTAATCAGCAGGTCCAAAGTATGTTAGACAGAGGAATTATAGAACCATCGTCTAGTCCGTGGGCATCGGGCGTAGTCTTGGTACAGAAGAAAGACGGCAGTTTAAGGTTCTGTGTGGACTATCGTGCCCTGAACAAGGTAACGATAAAGGACGCATACCCATTGCCCCGGGTAGATGAATCACTGGACAGATTGTCGGGAGCAAAGTGGTTCTCAACACTGGACTTATTTTCGGGATACTGGCAGGTTGAAATGGACGAAGCAGATAAGCAAAAGACTGCATTTGTAACCAGAAGTGGGTTTTACCATTTCAACGTGATGCCGTTTGGACTTTGCAACAGTCCAGCGACATTTGAACGCCTGATGGAGACAGTGCTGGCTAAGCTTCATTGGGAAATATGCCTGGTGTACATTGATGACATCATTGTTTTAGGGAAAACGTTTCATGAAGCAATAGTCAACTTGGAAAAAGTGTTCGACAGACTACGTCAGGCAGGACTAAAACTCAAGGCCAAGAAATGTCATCTATTTAGAAAACAAGTGTTATTCCTGGGTTACATTGTTTCAGGAGATGGCATATCAACAGACCCAGAAAAGGTGAAAGCAGTGAAAGAATGGCCACTGCCTGTGACGCAGACAGATATGAGGTCATTTATTGGACTTTGTAGCTACTATAGACGTTTCATTCACAGGTTTGCCGAGATCGCAAAACCACTTCACCAGCTGACAGAGAAGGGAACATCTTTCACTTGGACAGACAGATGCCAAATTGCATTCGATACGCTTAAGAAATGTTTGATCACAGCACCAATCTTAGCCTACCCTGATTTTACCAAACCATTCATCTTGGACACAGATGCGAGTCAATTTGCTATTGGTGGAGTCTTGTCCCAGTGTATTGATGGCAAGGAGAACGTGATATCTTACAGTAGTAGAGCACTTACCAAGTCAGAAAGGAAATACTGCGTAACCCGGAAGGAGTTACTAGCAATGGTATATTGTATCAAGCAGTATCGACCATATCTCTACAAACATAAGTGCATAGTGAGAACTGACCATAGTGCACTCAAGTGGCTAATGAGATTCAAAGAACCAGAAGGACAGTTAGCTCGTTGGCTCGAGGTCATTTCAACATATGATATAGAAATCCAGCACAGAGCAGGGAAGTTGCACCGAAACGCAGACGCAATGAGTAGGATTCCCTGTCACCAGTGTGGATTCTATGAAGATTGGGAACGTGACCAAGGGGAGGGACCACTTCCTGTACGAACGATCAAGAAGGATGGTAACCCAAAAGTGAATATTGACAAACAAGATGAAGATACAAGTACATTGAAAGAAAAGCAGGAGGCCGATAGCGATCTGAAATTAGTAACTGAATGGGTAAAGAGCGGGAAAAAGCCAAATCCAGGTTCGGTAAAGCCTCTGAGCAATGTGGTAAAATCCCTTGTTGCACAATGGGATCAATTGACTATTGACAACGGTTTACTGTGCAGACGTTGGGTAAACCCTTCAAAACACAAAAAGAGTCAAATAGTTGTACCATATGAGGAAAGACGAACCATGCTGAACATGTGTCATGACACAAGAACTAGTGGGCATCTAGGAGTGCACAAAACACTGAGTCGTGTGAGACAGAAGTTCTACTGGCCTGGCTTGCAAAGAGATGTTCGACAGTATATTGCTGGGTGCAAACATTGTGTATGTAGGAAAGAATGTGCAAAACGACGAGCACCTATGCAAATAGAGCCTACAGGATATCCCATGGAAAGATTGGCGTCTGACATACTCGGACCATTACCGGAAACAAAGGACGGAAACAGATATATTTTGGTAGTAAGTGATTACTTTTCCAAGTGGACAGAAGCTTTTGCCATGCGAAATATGGAGGCCAGTACAGTTGCTGCACTCATCGTGGAGGAGGTTGTTGTTCGTTTTGGTGTACCAAACGCCATACACTCGGATCAGGGGCGACAATATGAAAGCAAACTGTTTCAAGAGATGTGTCTTTTGCTTGGCACCAAGAAAACGAGAACTACGCCATATCACCCGAAATCGGACGGTATGGTAGAAAGATTCAATCGGACTCTTGCAAGCATGCTTTGTGCCTATGTTGATGAGTGTCAGGATGACTGGGATGTTCACATACCTTACGTTATGATGGCGTACCGGTCAACAGAACAGGAAAGTACAGGGTTTACTCCAAACATGCTTATGTTAGGGAGAGAGGTTTCTACCCCAGTTGATCTGTTCTATGATCTCCCTAACGAGTCTAAACCAGTTTTGCAAAGTCAATGGGCTTGGGAACTTAGAGAGAGGTTGGTTTCGGCTCATAGGTTAGCCAGAGAAAACTTGGAAGGGGCGATGTTGAGACAGAAACATTACCATGACCTGAAACTAAAATGGGATAGTTACGAGACGGGGGAGTTGGTCTATGTGTTTTTCCCTCAAAAGAAGGTTGGCAGGTCATCAAAGCTGATGAGTTTTTGGCAAGGTCCTTTCAAGGTAGTTGAAAAAGTATCAAATGTCATTTACAAGGTTGTTAGTGATGAAAACAAGAAAGAACATGTTATTCATGTTGACAGGATGCGCAGATGCCAATCCCAGGTTCTCAAAGGTGAAAGTGAGACTCGTACAGATGTCGAGGTTGACCAAATACAAAATGGATCAGAGTTCGAGGTGAACGAGATTGTAGATCTTCCAGATAGCACAAAAGGCCGTGTCAGAAGAAGACCAGTCTGGATGACTGAATATGTACTGTAAAAAAAAAAAAAAAAAAATGATAGATGTGAATCTTTGTGTGTTATAGGAAGATGCCACAAGTGAAAACAACTCCGAGAAAGCCAGGTTTGGTGTGTCCGCTGTGTTGCGAGAGACTTCCATCAGATGAAGAGTGGAAAGCGCACTTGGTGATCTGCGGAACCAATGCAAGAGAAAAGAAGAAGTTTGAGTGTAATGAGTGTAACTTTGTCACGGAGAAGAATGTTTGTCTGAAGAGACACAAGGAGAGGAAGCACCCAGTACGAGAAGACTCGTTGGATGAACATGATCCAGGGAATGTGTTAGATATCCTAGGGGAAATATCTGAGGACGATCCAGAACCTGCATCTAAGACATCTAAGATGGAAGAAATGATTACTGTGAGAAAACCCTGTCGTCCGAACCCTGTATATACACCAAAGAGACCTAACATTCCACAAGATTCTGCACGTGTTTCGAGTATTGCTGTGAAATCCGTCACAGGTAGTGTACGTGAACCAGGACTACAGACCAGAGATACAGGGACACAGTTAGGCAATGTAAAGACATTTGTGGATGCAGCTGTCCAGGTGAACTTTTCAAACCACAGGAGAACCATAAAGACAACGACATCGTACACGGAGAATGGGAAGTCTGTTGTCAAGGTTGAGGAAGAAGAATGGTTCGACTGAGTGATTCAAAGACATTTACAAAACAAAACAAAAATATACATTTGCTCTTTTACTTACTGTGAATGCGGGACGCATTGAATCAGAGGCGTGGGTAATGAAGCGGTTGATTCTTTGTTAATTACATTGTTCAATAAATGATCGTTAGTATAGACTTGCTTTAGTTATTTCTTTGTAATTAGGAAGTAAGAGTAGTTTTGATTGGCTAATGAAAGAAGGCATTTCATTGGATGGCTAGGTATATAAATAGAGGTTCCATCAGATGAAAAGCTTCTCTTGCTCTGGCGGTCGAAGAAGAAGGAACAACTCTAAAAAGGTAATCAGTGACCAAGCTGTATAAGTTTGGGCCTAGCTGCATAAGCTAGGGTTCCACTGTATTCCTTTATAGTACATGGTCAAAATAAATTGTGTTACAGTATAGTGTGCATAGTCACAGGGTATCACAGTACAGGGCGACGTACTGTTGATACAGGGTGTCAGGTACCAAGACACAGGGTTTACCAAGGCATAGGTTTTATAGTGGCTAGCTATAGGGTGACTTGGTCAAACGGCAGTCGCGGTAAAGGGTGACGTGGTCAAGGTGTGTCGCGGTAAAGGGTGTACACAGTCACGGGTGTCGCAGTAAGGGGCTATTTACTGTTGATACAGGGTGACGGATATATTGTGATACAGTTGTTTTAGTTGGCTTTTTGACTATATTAGTGTTAGAGGTATATTAATGTAAAATATCTACCGGGTGTAGATTAGGTAATAGTTATTTGAGTCAGAAAGACGGCCGTTATTTTGTATATATTGTCGGCACTTGTTTGTTACAACAATTACTGGGTCCAAGAAAGAACTTGGTAACGAACTGTACGCACGCATCCGTTACATTTCTAACAAGTTCTTCTTTAACTCTAAGATTATACTAAGCCGATCGAAAATGATACATCTTCCCAGAAAATATTTTTACATTTAGTTTTCGCTACGCGTAGATATTCATTCCCACATTTAGATAAAAGTTTAACTTCTAATTTTTTTCTTCAGAATTCCTAGCCATTAACAAAGTGAGTTAAAGATTCTCACCCTAGCTTAAGAGCTTCTATATATTTCTTAACATGAAACATTTTTAGACCTCCTTCAATGTAAGTTTGCACAATAACCTCTCTCTTAACTTTATCTGTCTTACTATTCCATAAGAAGTTAAAAATGAGTTAAGGTCTTTTATAAAAACATCATCAGGATTGGGTAATGCAACAACAAAAAGTTTTATCGTACTCCAGGGTTGCAGAGAGACAAAATGAGCGTAACCCCTGGAGTATTGAGGAGTGGCCCGGACAAGCATCATAATGATTTTACATTTTGTCCTTTGCTGCACCTTATAATAATAAAGAATGCGAACCCAAGAGATCATTGTGCATATATCTAGAAAGGTTCTTTGAAAATATTCAACAATTCCGATTTTTTTTAACCCAGGCAGGAATATGAAAATGTCAAACATGCAATTTGCGCCTTTAGTCACCCGGTACCACCGGTAGAACTTATTGTTAAGTGGAGGCCGCATCACCAGGGAGATAGTCAATAGGCGGGATTTTTTTTTTTATTATATTTTCAAAATTTCATGACATAAACATATATATAAATATACAAACAATGTACATGGGCGTCAATAATCACATTTTGATATAAAAAAATAAACTTCCAGATATTCTTGTCCGTACTCTATTCTAATTAAAATTGTATTATAATAGGCGGGAATTGGGTATATTCTTTCATTTCTATTCGAGGAAATTGTTGGTGGGCTAAGCTTTAGGCCGTTATTCAATATGTTTAATGAGAAACATTCTATTGATAAAGTAAAAAAGACAGTTTACTTCAGCTTCCAAACCTAGAGACGCAATCGAAATTTAAAATTTGTACGAAAAGACCAAGACATGAACTCATTGGAAGACAATGCAGCAGCGAAAACAATCCCATAGTGCTTCCCAAGGGGAAACTCATGGTGTGGAAGAGTGAACGTTTCCGACACCATTAAATGTTTTAAGTCGGTCTGGTAATAGCAAGAATGCTAAAAGCCAATGTATACGGCGTGATGCTTGTTTTATGAACTAATGACCTTTGGCAGTCGGTGATAATAGAAATACGACTGGTTTCAAAAGACATACAAAGGGAATACGCATTTCGGGGAAACAAATATCACGTAATTGAGAAAGCAGACGACACATTCATCTGAACGAATTGGCGGTAAAATAACTCGCGAGTAGGGGAATATATGAGGTATTTTTGCTTTGGTTCTTTCTAGTTATATCAGATTCATGGTTACGTATGTGAAAGAAGCGAAAAGATAAAAGTTTAAAGGTTAACATGAATATTGTTTAACTTGAACAACAGTGTGTCATGTTAAGTCTCGTAGGCCTCATATGTTTTTCCTTGTCTCAAACTTTTAGGTATGTTGTCTTCATCTTAAAATTGTCCTTTTTCACTTGGTTAAGCCCATATTTTGCTTTACTATTTCCCTGTTACCAGGAGAAAACAGGTAAATAAAACCTTTCAAAAAAGACTAAACAATATTCCAAATTCTTATTATGTATAATAAAAGAATAATTTAAAAAAAAAATCGTAAACACACGAGGACAGAAAATCTGAACACAAAGCGGCAAATAATTCTCGACCATGAACTAGAACTTAATATAGAACTAACCTAACCATGTGTTCCAGTAGACGTACACATTACTGACGATAGAACCAACCTAATCACGACTTCGACTTTGTCTTGGATGTAACTCCCTAAATTATCATCTCTATAATAATCATGTTTCAAACACAGATCTATGTAGATGTGGACAGGTGGAAACTCCTTCCCATCATTTGATGCAGTGTAGGCTCTTTAACCAAGATAGAATGAACACCATAAGTACTTTACATATTTATTAGAACCCTGAACGGTTAATTTATGGTGACCCAAATTTGTCTCGAGATGATGACATACTTATATTTGATAAGGTACAAAGGTACACTTAGAGTCGGGTAGATTCTAGGTGACAGTTGGGATCTTTTCATGCTCTCTTCATTACTGTTTCCTTTCTACTATCATACATACGTATGTTTTTATTGTTCATCACATAAACTGGTCAGTGTTATCACAAACTGTTAATTTAAACATTGTATCAATTAACTGTATTTTAAAGTACTGTTTTAATGTTTGGGTTAGTTTTGTTTAATGTTGTTTAACGTTCTAATATCAGCTAAGGTCAATTAAGGACGTGCCTCCATGTGTGTGGTGTGAGCGTACTTGCGAGTGTGTGTATGCATGAGACAGGGTATGTTGGAGTGCTTGCCTCATTGTGATAGCGCGAATCTGATGCCGACTTTATAGTGCTATCTCACTGAAATACCATGCCGAATGCACCCAGCACAGCAGTCCGCCAGGTCACATTATAATGCCAACAGGTTAACCAGTATTTGCCATTCCCCTAGATGCTGAACGTTAAGCAGGGAATAACAACTACCAGTTTTTAGGACTTGTACATTTCAAGGGAGATGGTTTTGTATAAGATTTAAAATCTTGCTGCCGGATCATATTCCTATTTACTTGTGTAATTATTATATTAACGAATAAAATAAAATATTGTTTAATAAACCACGGGTTCCAGTTGACGTACATTTTTTATTTTTGCGGTTGGGTCCGCAACGAGTTTTTTTTACAGTGTACATATACTGGAAGTTTGTTGGAAATGTAAGTCACAAATAATGATTGTTGATAACCAATATACCTTTTTGATTCGACCTTAGATCTACATGGTTAGTTCGAGAACCAGAAGACGCTTACCCTCCCGGAACACCTGGCCTTATTCCCCTTGCACTTGTTCAAGGTCTTCTTGGAACTATATTCTTTGTTCTTATTTTGTTTCAACAATTCTTTGCTTGTTTTCTTAATATTTGTCATGACTGTTGACCCCAGGACCGCTTTTGGACTAAATTTCGATAACTTTTATATCTGTATAACGAGGTTGTTTTATAGACATATTCCTGTTGCATTTCTTCTCCGGAAAACTATTGACACGTATTTCCGTCCTTATTAGTTTAGTACTACGGTTGAGTACTAATGGTGCAGTGTTGACATTATTTAGATTTCTGCATCCCCTTACTAAGATTATAAACAAGTGCTTCCTTATTGGGTATTTTATAGTGATTACTTTATGCGAGTTGTATTTACGTACATGGTTTCATGTTTGCTTTCTTTTCATGTGTTTGTGTAATTTACAACATGGCTATTTTAAAAGAAATGTTTGGGTGACCATTATGTTTGAGTATTTCAATGTTTGTGTTTTAACATTGAAATACTCAAAGATAAAGGTAACGTTGTTAATTGTTTCAATTTGTTTTCAGTCTGTCAATGCTTGTGTATTCAGATTCATATATTTGTTTTAATTTGTTTAGGAAACCATTGTTTTTGAGTTATCCAATATCTTTGAGTATTTCAATAACTTGGAGTATTTCAATATGTTTATTGTATCTATTTGTTTGGGCATCCATTAGATTTGTGTGTTGCAATACCGTTGAGTATTTCAACGTTTTTGTGTATTTCTATAATTTTGCCTTTTTATACGCCCGTCGAAGACGGGGACGTATTATGTTATCAAGCGGGCGGGCGGGCGGGCGGGCAAACGATGTCCGCTCGATATCTCTTGTAATTATTAACAGATTAACTTCAAACTTCACAACAAGGTTAATTACCATGAAAGCTCGGACAAGTTCGATAACCGCCATTATCCGACCATAATTTGTGGAGTTATGCCCCTTTTTTGTAGTCCGTGTATTACAATGTGCATTTTTCTGTTTTTACTTTATATTTCAATGTATTTCTGTATTATTTGACATACATATTTACCTCCAAACCTATTGTGTTAGTTATCACCCTTGGCTGATTTTATTTTTGTCAATTAACACCAACCAGTGACCATTCATCCTTGCGTACTTTTTCGTGGCATCAATTAATGAACCATGTCTAAATTATCATTATCAAAATACTATTTCGGAATACTAAAAATCCTTTTGTAGAGAGGCGCAATTGCATACAGGTAGCATATAACCTTAACTTAATATATGTATTCTATATTCTTTTTCTTCAAAAATGGATAAAAAAGATTTGAGATTCCCAATTTATATATAGGTATTATGTACCAATACAACTCTAAATTTTTAAATTCATAAAATAAAGAGGTTTAACTCCATCCCCCCTCCTGCTTAAGCAGAGGTTTAGGACGATTAGGATTTGCACCTGTTTGGTCCTAGCATCACCTGTTTGGCCCTAGTATCTCCTGTTTGGCCCTAGCATCACCTGTTTGGCCCTAGCATCACCTGTTTGGCCCTAGCATCACATGCTTGGCCCTAGTATCACCTGTTTGGCCCTAGCATCACCTGTTTGGCCCTAGCATCATCTGTTTGACCTAGCATCACCTGTTTGGCCCTAGCATTACCAATGAGTCCTATGATGCAGTGTAATTCATTTAACTATGCTGTACGTACTATCACCAAATGTCCTACGTGCATCAATACACATCAAAAGCACATATATAAGTCTAACACTGTTTTAACACCTGTTTGGGCTCTCGGCTGACCTTGTCTTGTCTAGAGGTCACAAACTACCTCGTTTTACATTACAAAGGTTGTTTATTTGTCCAGTTGGTAAAACATGTGTTCGTTTTAGTAAACACACGTTTTTTTCTGTGTTTCTTCGATCCCGATTCTGTCCTTGTGTGTTCATACAGTGACATATTGTTCTGTTATTTTATAGATATATATATTAATCTTATCTTAAACTTATTAAGATAAACAAGTATTCCATATAAAGTTTGAATACAGGTGATTGTTTTATATCTCTTGATCACAAACTATTTATCTTTCTTAAAACAAATCGTACTCTATTTAATATCTTATGTCAAACCTCACATTAACCCTTTCATCCCTTTGTTACGTTCGTTAACCCTACCATACATTGATCTGGATACGTCCACTTTAAGGTCTACAGTGGTGAAAGGGTTAAGCTTGTCATGCTTATACTATTGCTGTGAGTTCCTTTGTTTGTGACCTATGTACCCTTTATGCCCTTTGAGTGTTTAATCAATGACTATACACGTATACACTAAACACACACAACCAACACTCACGCTATTGTCTCGTTTATAGCTCTGTATCTCCTATATAGACGCCAATGTACATTGTATATCAGACTTAACCGACATATAAAAGAGCTATTAAGGTTATGCACGTACTCAGGACCTTTATATCAGTCTCTGACTTGAATATTGAGTAATATATGACACTGCACTAATATTTCAAAGTCATAAAGTCTGTTTAACAAGTCAATAGTTGGGACATACACGTAAAGATAACCCGATTTCACACAATGTTATTGCCCTCAGATAATGCTTGGTTTCGTTGTGTATATATTACTACGATATACACGGTGTGTTTTCTGATAAAGACTATAAGAAGTTCACAATCGTGTCCACGACTTGGCTGCCTCTCATTGGTATTCCAACGAAAACAACTATAAATTCCGACTCAATTGGCCCTTGATCCGGGCGCGAAAGATTATTTTCAGTGCGTTTCGTATAATTAGACTTAGACAGCGTGACGTCATTCGACCGAATAACCTTGGTCTCTGAATGGGATCATGCAAGATGTGCCGACGACTGTGTCTGATAATCCAATCGGTGTGACATTATAATTCACGTGCCAAGACTTGTGACATGGTAGACCCTGTATGAAATGATCGAATAAAGGCGCTGAGTCAGATGATCTTGAGACTGTCGGGTCGTGGATCTACTGTTAGACTATATCGATTGGTCATTAAAAATGCAATACTTGACCAGTCGTTGGGGCGTTATTCTAAAGTGTATGCATTGTGGGTTTTGTTGTTGTTGCCTTTTTTGTTAATTTGAACAAGTTCCATATTCATATGTAGTTTCTTGTATATACTGGATACGTTTCCCACAATCGTAACTTCTTTTGTCATTATTTTTCGATACTCAATATATTTGTTTTCCAAAATCTGTATTATGGTATACCAAAATTATGCACATCATTTGTTTATTTTGTTTCAAGTATGCTGCAAATACTTTCTTCTCTTATCGATTTCCTGTCAGGGGCCTCTTCGTTGCCGGAGTTGAGTTTGTTCTTTATATAGAACATGTGGCGGGGAAAAAAGTCCTTGACCTTCCACAATATGTCTCTATTGACGAAGGAGCCATTCATAGGTTAGATACCCTATTTACGTCACTCGGTCGCATCAAATTTGTTTATGGGCCATCTGACAAATCCCCGTCATTCGATAAGTCCCATTCGGACCCGCAGGCTCCATGGGTGGAGCTTTTTATAATAGCTTCCTACTCCTATCCAGTCAGGTCGTTGTCAGCAGACGTCATCATGCACATGCATATACTGTGCGACAAGAGACATATAATTGTAGATAAACACCAGATTTGCCGTGCTGATAACAGTTTCTCCCAATGTGAAGGTCTTAAATATTATACAAATATATACACACATGTCCTTTCAATTAAGACGAGTCCAATTATTGGTAGGGTAGAACACGTTGGATATTATTGATTGGTCGTGGAAAGAAGATAACAATAATGACATCCTCAAGTGAGAAACGTCCAGTTGTAATACGCTAGGAAGGGAGGACAGGCTCCTTGTTTACCGGGTCGATTTATGTTACGAGGTAACGCAGGTACTTAGTTACACATTATTCAGTGTACGCTGTTTACGAACAGGGCGTGGCTGATAGACTGTTGAGATAATGGTGACTGTTAGACGAGGTCCACAGGGAGGGTTCTGTCTACACTGAAGAAATGTGATGGTATCTTGACCACGTGATGTCATAGTCTAATTATGTGATATTTTTCTGTCGTGATTAAATAGATATTCAGTTTCTGAATTAGCAGGTTGATTTTTTTTACAGGAGACACCAGAACTGATGCCACTTATGGTACAGAAAATACTTACCCAGAGTACATGGATTCGCCTGCATTTAAGATATCAAGATGTGTTTTGTTTGCTTTGATGTCTCTTCCATTCTTCTTATAGTCTTCGAATACTACTTCTTGTTTTTAACGCTGTGGTATATTTTTGTGCGTTTTATTTTAGACCTTACATATATCATCATCTTGATTATTTTCCCAATTACCTGGTCCAAAGGCAATCCAAACCCATGAAACAATAGCTCGAATTCAATTTGGCAGCGAGAAAGTATTAGGAGAAACAGAAGAGGCTTAACCTACAGAAACAGGTTTTTTTCCGAGTACTTTTTCAAGCATCTCCAAGTAAATCGCTGCCTTGTTTATACTTTTACCACAGTTTCGTTGATTTTGAACTCGAATTACTGTAGATAGAAAAGAAATTTATTATGTAACAATCAAAACTTGATATAAGATGGTTTAAGCTATTTTTTGTTTGTTTGTGACTTTATTATACATAAATCTAATACTTGAGGTCACGGAATTAAATGGATGGGTAAATAATGTACAAAGGCGGGATGTTTGTTTTAACTTAAAGTGGTAAAACTGTTTCGTAATACATGATAAAATAACTATCAAGTAAAGAAAAACAAAAAAATATTCGAGCAGCTCTCTATCGCTTTGGCCACTTCAGGGACTCGTCAGGGATGATGTTTTGCTCATTTTTGTTTATTTACTATCACAAAGACCTTTTATTTTGTTAATTATATGAAACATACATTGAATATGAGCCTTTTAGATATTTTAATCAATGATTGAAATAACCAAAGAATGAATAACATTGAATTTTCAAACTTTTCTAGATGATTGTCAAATACTTCAGTGATACACTTTAGATACCAAACATTTTGTTAGATTGTTGCTAAGTGTATTTGTTATTACGGGTGTTGGTCGGCTTGTCATGGGGGTTCCAGCTCTGAATGGTGTTAGTTTATGTACACTCGTCTGCGCTGGTGTCTAGTTTATGTCTTACCGAATGGCCATTATTTGTAGCAACTGTTTTTTATTGCTTATAACAATTGTTGATTCAATAATAACTAATATAATTTCATATTAATATTTATAGATTTATATATAGGGCTGTATATTTCTACTATCAATATATGTATGCATTGTAATGTAATTAATTTGTGTGACTGTAGTAGCGCATTTTGTTTATTTGCCCTTCAGGTAAAATGTTCATAAACTATACATAGTATGTGCTGCCCGAATTGCCTGGGCACGTTTGATAAAAAATGTTGTGAAAACAGGCCGGTGTCATACACAATGGTACGTTTTACACTTATTTCCATGCTGTGGTATAATTCCTGAATGACAGCATTGGTAAAGCATAGGGTTTGCAATGTTTAGGTCCTTAATTCGATCTAGTATTTTGCTTCTAACTTTTCTCTTTTCTATTTCAAATTAATCAGTCAAATTTCAAACAGCTGTATTTCTGTAAATGCATGACGTTATGTGATTTCTAAGAAATACTGCTTTTGATAGAGACGCCAACGTTTAGATTAGTTTCATTAGTAATGGGACAACTTCCTGGCGTATGTCACTGTATCGTCAGTGACACTCATTAATCAGCCCTATTAGGACAATTAACAATAATAAGTAAATCCTTTAGGGTCAATTAATACTATTAAGTCATTATATATATATATAAATATAATTTACCTAGAAAGATGAGTTGACACCATACCAAAGTGAATGGCATTGTCCTATTTTCAGACCATTTTATCGTTCCCAGACAATTCCGGCAACACGGGCGTATATATATAAATGTGCCTCTGTAGTCGCATACATTAACAACATTATCTGAAAAGAACATAAATTTAAACGAAAAAATAGAATTTTATTTCTATTCATTCTTTGGACATTGCATCTATTGATTAAAAAATATATTTCAACGTATATTTTATATAATTAAAATGATAAAAAGGTCTTTGTAAATAAATCAATGAAAGGAGCAAACACTTTCATCCCTGACGAATCCCTGAAGAGGCTCGAATTCCCCCCTTTTTCTGTACCCGATAGTTTTTTTCGTTAAGAAACATTTTTAACAATTTAAGGTAAAATAATAAACATCAAGCCTTTGTACATGATTTCCCCATCCAATGAATTCCGTGACCTCTTTTTTTAGATGCTCCATAAAGCCACAAAAACAGCCAAGTCCAGTAATATCAATTTTTAATTGTTATATAATATGTAATTTTTCTATCCAATATTTCGAGCTCAAAATCAACGCAATTATAGCAAAAATATAAACAAACTAGCGAATAAACGATCATTGCATTACATTTTGGAACCGTCCATAATGTCGTCTGTCCAATTCTGGAGCTTTACAGGATAAACGCTTATTGTATAACAAACATTAGGTAACCGTTTATTATGTCGTCTGTCCAATCGTTGAGTTGTACATGACAAATGCTTATTGTATAACATTAGGTAATCGTCCATAATGTCGTCTGTCCAATCGTTGAGTTGTACAGGAGAAATGCTTATTTGAATACTCTTGGTAACCCTCCATGATGAAGTATGTCCAATCCTGGAGCTTATTGTATAACGTTAGGTAACCGTTCATTTTGTCGTCTGTCCAATCGTTGAGTTGTACAGGAGAAATGCTTATTTGAATACTCTTGGTAACCCTCCATAATGAAGTATGTCCAATCCTGGAGCTTATTGTATAACATTAGGTAACCGTTCGTAATATAGATATATAGGGCGAATATTTAATAAAGATCTAATAGAAAGACCATGCCAAACACTAGAATAATAATGAGAATGTCAATTGCAAAATCCACTCCATTAGAAGCGTGCTAAATCATAACCACCAACTTGCTCACTTTATGTTATAAAGCCATTGATTGCATGAGTTAAGATTTTTGAAAACATTTCATTTTAAAATTTTGAAGAGGAGAACCCGAATGTCACGTGTTATCGTGTTACTATCGATTCGACGTTCGCTTGTTGCCGTCTAACATGGTTATAATGTCTCTTTTGCAGGGGGAGCCCAACGTTTTGGACCCTTGCGTCTTCGATGAATCATAGAATGAAGAAATAGCTGTATGATGCAGTGTATTTAAAAAACAAATCTCCATACTGGTAAGTATGGATTACGAAAAAATAATTGTAACACAACCAATAAGTGTTTCTATTTGAGGTTTCGATGACTAATACGGTAAGTACTCTGTCATCTTCACCAGACAAATGATTAAAGAAGCGAATGTACACAGAGGTGTAAAATGTGTACGAGTTGTCCATAAACCGACCCATCTTTGTGTACATACGCTTCACTGGTCATTTGTCTGATGAAGGTGACAGAGTGCATACCATACCAGTCATCGAAACGTCACACATTAACACTTATTGGTTGTGTTACAAGAATCTTTTCATGCTGCAGTGTTATTCTTTTTCGGCATAATACTGTTTCTATTATCACTTACATGTGTGTGTGTTACTTTCATATTTCATAACATTTTATTTATCTTAATTTACAATCCTTATTTCTGTTTCCCTTTAAAATAATAAATTGACTTATTTTGACTTCATACATTAAATCGCATTACAACTACACCCCGAGCGTGATTCTATAATTTTAGCAAGTGTTTGACGAAGACTTTGACAGTCCTCGGCCATAATCTTGTGTTTGGAATTTATTCTAGCGTGGTTAAGAAGAGAAAGTAGTTTCGGAATAAATTATCTGTTGTCTGGGTCGAGCTACTTAGCGTTATACGTGTTTTATAGGCACCCCTCCCCTTTCGCTGTATTGCCATGCATGTTTTATGTAAACTGTAGACATGGTTTTCTATCCTTTTGACCTTTCGTATCATTGCTAAGTCTAAAATGGACGAAATGGTCAATACAACAGTTTTGTATGCCTCTCTGTATCGACAAAGTAAATTTGTCAATATCTATAGGTGCTTCTAATCCTCGACACTCCGGGTGTTACTGTGTTACAATCTATTTTGCTACTTGCACCCCTGCAATATGCCATGACAAAATTGAAGGCTCATTGTGCAATACTTCAGGGGTTACGCTCACTTTCGCTCTCTGTACCCCTGAAATCATCCGTGATATTCCAGGGGTGAAGCTCACAAAGCTCCCTGTACTCCTAGAATATGCCATTACAAAATCGAAGACTCAGTGTGGATGAGAAGAGAAGACTAGTTTTATCCTTTGATATAAAAGAAAAGAAACTCTCGGTCGCGTTACAGTAAACATGACTGGCTTTGAAATCAGGTGTCGCTCCCCTGTAATCTTCAAAGGACAGGTATCAGCCTAGCAATCGGTTAGGGTTTTATTTACCTGAGACCAATCAAATAGCCAGCCGCGTGCCTTCAGATTTGCTATGACATATTCCAGGGGTGCAGAAAGCAAAAGTGAGCGTAACCCTTGGAGTTACCCCCTTCCTTATTCCCGTATTTGTTCCTATCACTTCATTCCTGTAGCTAGTGTTGATCAAATTGATTATGAACAGGTAACGAATTTACATAGGTGTGATGACACTTGTTTTTGCTTTCTTTTCCATTCTACATAATGTACAATTTGTACTTCAATGAATTGCAAAAAATTGAATAAAAGAAAGTTTAAACCAACCCTTGGAGTATCGAGTATGGGAGGTTCTTTTTCCGTATTCCTAGTGATTAATTCTGTTTGTGAATGAAGTTAAACAAAATCAAATAGTCAGCAGGCAGTTGTGATCATTTGGAAAATCAAGACTTATTTTTGGTATGCATCAAGCAGAGGGAATATCACTGCTGGTAGTATGATGTTGTCGAGTAAACCCCCATCTGATGAGCTCACAAAATTTATTCAAGGTTGATTGATGATATTTTATTAAATGTTTAATGACACTTAATGTCTATTTCACTTCATCCGGATTTTGGTTTTTGAGATTGTAAAGGAAATATACGACCAATATCATATTTTAAATTAAATTGTTTTTGAAGATATTTCATTTTTTAAAATATCAAATCTCTTCGTTTATGTCATTTCGTTCACATTCTTTCTTTCTCATGAGACTATTTGGTGTGTTTTGACGCTGTTGTTCTTCTGTTTTCCTGTGGGTCCGGAAATACATCTACTTGCAAAGTCTAAAGGACTATGAACGGTGATGCGCAAAATTTAAACCCGAATAATTTAAGACCTCGTGAGGCTTTTACAATATCATTATTACTATATATTTATACCATTATGTTTTCTCTTTCTAATTTCAGTCCTTGCTGTTTACAACATTGTGTATTTTCGCGACATTGTATCTCAAGATTTGCAAAAATAAAGGTGATAATATGGCCATTTCAGTGACAACATGTGATGACGAATCTCATTTAGCTTCATTTCTCGTGTTCGTGAAAAGCGGTCTATAACCAGCACGTTATCGATTTCAGCTTCTGTTTAAGGTGAAGGCCGTACCTGACTGACGCGCTAGATTAAGTGTGTAGGCGAGAGAATTAGAAGGCAAAGCACCAGACATGCCATACATCTTCACGGTACATCAGAACCATGATGACATTTATTGATTTGGCGACACGTGGATCTTCCTTTGGTAGAAGAACACGTCTGGTCCAACCCAGTCGTATTATCGGTCATCAGATTAGCTTCAACAGACACTTCGCTTCCCGATAACACGTTTTTCATCCTATTTTTGCTTTATACAAGTTCACCTTGCTTCCAAGCCCTTGTAGTTACATATTGCTATTTTTTTGCCTGTGTACCCTCATTCAATACTGCTTTTGTTTTGATGTGTGGATGTGAAAGTACGAGAATGTGTTATATTTTTATGTGTAAAATAAACTTGTGAAATAAACAAAATTAAAGAAGTATTGTGTTATATTTTGTATCTTTTGCTGGTATCTTGTGTAACACCCAGAGTTGCAAGTATTTGAAATTGTAACATATTTATCCATTTTTTGTCATCTATTGTAAATCTATCTTAACAAGTATTGCTATATCTTGAGGGAATAAATCTATGGAATGCGATATCAATGATTGTATATTTATGTAATGATATCTGTTATCTATCTAATATCTCCCCAACACATCTTAATATCTAATTTGGATGTTCTTTTGTTGTTTAAGTGTCTCTTAGTTATCACAGCTGTCGATTGTATCGACTTTTAAATGAAGATTTTGTCTTTGTGTGCTGGCCATGTGGTATATTTATATCAATTTTGTCCTCAGTCTTTGTCCTTTCTTGCTGGCAATATGGTTCATTTTGTATCAACTTTGATCTTGGATTCTGTCCTTGTGCGCTCGCAATGCAGTAAATTTTGTATTAATTTTGTCCTCAGTCTTTGTCCATTCATGCTGGCAATATGGTTCGTTTTGTATCAACTTTGATCTTGGATTCTGTCCTTGTGTGCTCGCAATGCAGTACATTTTGTATCAATTTTGTCCTCAGTCTTTGTCCATTCATGCTGGCAATATGGTTCATTTTGTATCAACTTTGATCTAAGATGATTTCTTGTGTTCTGACGATGTAGAACATTTTGTATCGATATTTGACCTCATATTTTGTCCTTGTGTGCTAACGTTGTGTTGATTAGTATAAAAGCTTTTATAATTCACTAGTAAAAGTACAAATATATACATTGTAGGTGCTAATGTACAAATATATACATTGTTGGTGCTAATGTACAAATATATACATTGTAGGTGCTAATGCACACAAACAGGACATTAACATTTACAGAAATTGCAAAGTAAAAAGCGATTCCATATATTTATTTTAATCATTAAAACTGTCATGAATTAACACTGTATACGTTCACCAGCCGTAGACTGACGGCAAAACATGTTCCCAGTATAATCTTGTTTGCTATTCACAGCAAATCACACAGCAGGGAGATGACGTCAAAATCGTTCGTTATTCAAAGCACACGACGGGGAGGCGACATCAGAATCCAGGTCGTTTTCCAAGCACACAAACGGGAGGGCATCATTACATCAGGGAGGTGGATCAGAATCATGGTTGTTATTCCGACCACACCAAAAGAAGGGGGGGGGGGGGGGGGAGGGTCAGAAACGTAGTCGTTATTTCGAGCACACTACATGGAGGGGGCATCCGAACCATGGCCATTATTCACAGCACACTACAGAGAGGGGGCATCAGAATCATCGTCGTTTTATACAGCACAAAACAGGGAGGGGGCATCATAACCATGGTCGTTATTCACATCACACCACAGGGAGGGACATCAGAATCATGTGCGCTATTCACAGCAAACCACAGGTAGGGGGCATTAGAATCATGTTCGCTATTCACAGCAAGCGACATAGAGCCGGCATCAGAATCATGGTCGTTATTTTCAGCACACCACAGGAAGTAGGAATCAGAATCATGGTCGTTATCCACAGCAAACCACAGGAAGGGGCATCAGAATCATTGTCGTTATCAACAGCAAACCACAGGTAGGGGCATCAGAATCATTGTCGTGATAAACAGCAAACCACAGGTAGTGGGCAGCAGAATCATTGTCGTTATCATCAGCAAACCACAGGTAGTGGGCCTCAGAATCATTGTCGTTATCAACAGCAAACCACAGGAAGGGGCATCAGAATCATGGTCGTTTTCCACAGCAAACCACAGGTAGTGGGCATCAGAATCATTGTCGTTATGTTCAGCACATCACAGGGAGTATACATCATAATCATTGTCGTTATTCACAACAAACGACAGGGAGAGGGCATCAAAATCATGGTCGTTATGCATAGCAAACCGCAGGTAGTGGGCATCAGAACCATGGTCTTTGTTCCCAGCCCACCACAAGGAGGGGCTACATATACATGGTCGTTATTCACAGCAAACCACAGGGAGGGGTGTATATTAGAAAGTTGTTCGAAAGTTTTATGTTCTTTTGAAAATGCCTCGCCGGGGGACCAAATATACCTTCGTTATACGTATCGTTACGAGTATCGTAAGTAATGTCTCTGTTTTTCTGACTATAAACTACTGGACCCCACGATTTCACAGTATATGATAAGAAGTCGAACCAGATATATGGCAAGAACATTTTCTTTTCCCTTTGCGATGTTGTTAATTGTTCAATCCGTGAATTTTCTTTTTTCCTGTTGAATGGAAGAAAGCACACGTTTTATTTTTCTTTTAAAAAAATGCGAATGTAACTTTTCTGTGAATTACTTACCTATTTCGCTATTAAGTTGCGTCTCAAACGGGGCAGAACCGTATCCTTATCATAAGTGGGTATGCGGAAAGATTGCTATACAAAAATGTGATTTGCAAGTATATTTAATTTTTCGGAAAATTGGGAAAATGTATTGGTAGGGTTTCCCTGGTTATCTAGCAAGCCTCGTTCTTTCTACACGCAGGCATTGTTATAGTGTTTGTAGACAGATATTTAGTTATTAGATACTTTGTCTGCAGCCAAACTACATATTACCAATCATGTCGATCGTTTAGTTTGGTTTAGAAATCAATGGCAGGAAATACGGACTTGTGTTTTGTTTTCATTTTAGATTTCAACTTTCTAAAGTAATAAAGAAACATTAAGTATTAGATGTATAGATCTAACAGATTTATTATTTTATTCTATATTTTCCTTCGCAAGGACTTGTAAATCATCCTTCATTAGACCAATTCTTGAATATGCATATTATGTGTAGTTGGGATGGCTGTTTTGATGAGCTGTCAAATGCCTTGGAAAGGATGCAGTTAGAAGTCGCCATATTTATGGCTGGTCTTTTTTGTTGGTCTTGGTGTTTTTCCTCTGTAGTCTCTTGAGAGTCACCTTACCTCGAACCTGATGGGTAACTATTCATTCTCAGAAAGAAATGTATAAAGTTTCTACTGTCTATTATATTCACGATAGATTGGTTCCAGATTATCTTTAAGGTTTTCTTTCTTGAAATGGAAATGATCATCATCACGATCTCTTTAACCTAGATAGCTATTAAAAGCCTGTCTGTAGATTAGATTTATTCAACATTTGTATTATTCCCTCTATAATAAAGTTATGGAATATACTTGATTATTATCTAAAAAAATACCTGATCTTCATCAGTATTTTATACGAATGTTTTATATGTATCACGCGTTTTACCAACGTATTTGAATGTTGAAAGCCGATATATTTAAGACCCTTTAGCAACAATAATCAAAACAGTGTGGTCTTCAAAATGATTAATTCCCTGAAGATGTGTGTTCAAGTCTACCCACCATTGTACTATTACTAATGATTTATTCCGTGTATATATTCCGTGTATGTTTCTTGCTTGCTTGTCATTTTTATGATGGAGATTTTGTTATTATTTTTAAAACCAAGGAATAGATTTTTTTATCTTTTCTTTCAAATTGTGGTTTTTTCCTAGACCCTAATCGCGATACTCCTCTATAGGATGACGCAGACCTTCTATTCCAAACTTATCACAACATAAAAAGGTTTAAAAGCATTAAGTTGACAATTTTTGTAACTGCATCTCACACACAAACACACAGATCTGTCCTTTCCCCCCTGTGTCTTGTATTATTATGATTATCAAATTAATTTATACCATTATAAGATAAAAATCTCAATATACGGCTTTGTCTTTGTAAGTAGGGATTGGCCAGACCACAAAAAATAACAACAATGTTTAACTCACCACCAGCACTCAACACAAAAGTGAGAGTGGAAGAGAATGACACAATATGTCCAGCGAGTAAGATGTACTTTATTACTGTTAGTGAGGAAGAGAGTATACGAGTTTAGGGTGGACAATAGATGTAATTAAATTAGAATCCTATAGCTTGGGGGAAATCATTCATGGAACTAAAACAAATACAACGCAATAATAGTATGTAATATAATAAATAATATGTAATAAAAAAACATTATTTGTGAATTTAGAAAAAAAATGCAAACGCATTCCGTTTTAAGTTCAGAATACAGAAACTCATATAAGTAGCGTTGATTTATGCCGCGGACAAAGGGAGGTCACTCCGTTAAAACCATTAGTTTGGAAATATGTGTCAAAGTTTTACTTTTTACGCAAACATTATACGTAATAAACGTGTCGCAATGTTTCAACCAACTGGTCCCTTTGTCAAGCTTTGACTGAGTGAGCGATTTGTGTTATTTACCTATTCAACGATGTGACGAAATTGTATATTTTTCATGTCACTCGACCCGAGACATTTCGCCGATCGATAGGGAGCGTATACACACTACATCAGATGGTATTTTCCATTTTCATAGTAAGACTTAACAATTAGAAATTTAAAAACGCGTTTTGATATTTAAATATTTTGGACCGAAAACCTAATAATCTAAATCAAAGATATAACTGGATTTTTTGAGAATTTCTTTTGCTTGAAATATTTTATTTGACCTCTTTTATTTTTTTTTCTTCTGATTTTTAAGGTTTTTATTTTTTTTAGAATCTGCAATAAATTTTGTTTTGAACATTTGACGTCAAAATTCCCAAACTAATGGGTTCATCGTAAGAGTCATTTGTACAATAAATATATGATGTTTTGGATGAAACCTGTACGAATGTTTGGTAAACAAATACTTAAAATTCATTTGCATTTAAGGGTCGTTTACCAAATGTTAATGTCGCTATCGCTTTAAATAAAAAATAGCTATTCTTTTACTAGCTTACTTTTTTTAAGCGATCAGTACACAAATGTCTGAAATGAATTTGCTTTTAAGGTCAAAGATCCAAGGTCAAGTTCAATTTCAATTTCAGTATATTTTATTGACAAAAGAAGTCAACAGGATTGGACATCAGACATTGCCGATATAAGTCCTCTCCTTATAGCTACATACGGTGGTGAACACATTGTTACACAAAAGGGAAGTAACTCCTCCAAAGCAGATTATATAACAGTGATGTGTACAGATAGTTACACTTTTAATTAAAGACTAATAATAAACAAGTTTGCAAAAACGATTTATTTAATTTAGCTATAGCTGCACTTTTTATTTATATATTATGGAAATATTCAAAACATATATATATATATTTGGTAGATTTGGCTTCATCTCCCAAAAAGATACAGGCCATACAAAGTCCATATGTCACATATTGGCCATCCACTAATGAAGTTCAAAAGCCAATTCCAGCATATAGATATCAAGTTTACCGGTAGGGTTACACCATCATCGCTTACATATTATGACTGTGTTTCAAAAGCAGAAATAACTTCATGTAGCTAATATGGTAATACCCCATCTGTGGTGACCAGAGGTAAGTACATATATGCATACTATGTTATTTATAACCTTTTTCATTACAATGTAATACAAGGTTAAGTTCGCTGTTACAATTAAAAATCAAAAAGTTGTAACGCTCTGGATGGTCCAACGAATGTGCTTACTTCCCTTTATACTAAAACTTATATGTCTGTCATCGCGATTTTTTTCTTTGTTTTTTTTATAAAAAAAAGTAATAGTAGTTTTGAATTTATCATTTTTTGTTTCAAGTTTCTGTATTTTATCTTACCGGACCAAAGCTTGCTCTCAATATAGTTAAGTTTGATATGCCTTTATTCGTGTATTATTCAATTGATTTTATTGTCATTCCTATCGTATCACCAGTTAACATTCTAAACTTTGTTACATTCGAGACAAAAACACAAAGTAAATCTTCCTCGTGTATGGGAGCAATCAATTTGAATCACCGGTTATAACGTGTAGTATTACCTTATTTATTAAACTAGTCTCAAAATCGTATGCCTAGAATTGACTATTTTACACAAAATATAGCACTTCATGAACCTCATTTTAATCAAAACTTTCTTAAGTAGACACATGTTTGAAAGATGCGAGTTAGCGTTATTAAACCAATAAGATAGACAAGCATTAATTTAAGAAACAGTTATTCAGACAAAGTGTTTTTTTATTATATTTTTAGGTCTTTTCAATAATAATAATATAGTGTTTAAATTTGGGTTTGATGCCTGCCTATTTAACAGAGAGGTGTCATACACTTACGATTTTCGTCGTGTTCGAGTTCGACGTTTACGTTCACGAGTGAGATTAAATCGTTAGGGTTGGAGGTAAAACTAGAATCGATCGGGGTACCTGAAACATACAACCATATGACCTTTTCCAGAGTCAACTGTGAACACTGAACAAACAAATGATGTTCCCACATACTTGACCTTGTATGTAGTCCTAAAAACTCCATTCTTGACATACGATTTTGCTCGAGCAAACATCTCCTTTAGTCGATTTTAATTTCATTTATTTCATATAATCATCCCTAACTTATATAGTCTCTTTTGTTGGGAATTTGATATCTTTATCTATATCTATATCTATTCCTAAAACATTTGTTTGGGTATTGCGAGACGAAACTATACCAGAAAACACTGAAGATGTTTATAAACAATTTAGTAAATATAGCAGAAACAATGATGCAAAAACTGAGAGTCGCCAAAACGAAGGCCAAGCACAATCAAACAAATTCAAGTGGAAGTGTACAATCCACTAGGATTTATAAACTTCAATAAACAATGTCCTGAACTGGTTTCTGCCCAAGAAGACGACGAAATAATATCCTATGTTTTAAATGATTTCTTCAACAACACTATTGATGAATATTTATAAATATGACTCGCAGTGTTCCACACTAAAGGTCCTGTGTACGCTAGTCAGACATTTCCACTCAAGGTCTTGACGGACGCAATTCTCCCCCAGTATATACATGCTAATAGCAGGTATTCCTAAGGCAGATATGTAATGATGCATAGTTTAGTAAACACAACAAATCATAAATTTTCTTTTGTATAGCAAATGAATAAAAAAAAACATTAGATTAAATATTTTGTAAGTAGACATGGTATTTAAAATGTGAAGGCGGGTATTGCGAGAGGGGGGAGTCTTGTATATGACTGAATGAATTGCACTGCAATTAATAATATTTTAAGAAAACTTGTAGAGCAAATTTCCGTCTCGGTATAGGTGACATTTACTTGTTTCCATGACAATCTTTTACCTTGTAGAACTCTCAAACGTCTGCGACTACCTTCCATTTCATAAGAGGAATACGTTATATCCTTTTGTTGAACTGCTGTAAAATATTCCAAAATTTACATTTTCACATTTATTTTCGGTATTAATGCACGAAAACAAATGAATTTCGTCAATGTCAGTAGTCACTTTTTAACACAAAAGAGCAAATCAATAAGGTACTTGTCTCAGTTGTTATGAATCGAGAAGACCCACCTACATGCCACGCATGTGACAATCCATTTATTAGAATGTTCTGATTTCAGACACATTCGTGATAATTACTTTCGAGTCCCGGATATGAAAACCCTTTTCACTTCCGTGGACTCTCAGGCCTTATTTAACGTTTTGAAGGACATATGTCTATTTTATAGACTTTGATGTCTTTTAACCCACCTTACCCTCTTTGGCGTTATCTATGCATCACATTTTCTATATTATCTATTCATCATCTCTATAACTTTTATTATTTTAACTCATTTCATATTTAAATATTCACACATACCATGCTAATGTTTTTAAAACATTTTCTTTTATCTAATTTTATCTACGCTTCTCGCATCATGTCTGTTTAGCAAACGCCATGGCCCTAAATGACCGCAGTTGTCGATGGGCCGTGAAACACAAACAAATAAACAAACAAATGTAATGAATCAGGCAGCCTGACACACATCAGATAAAAAGGAAACGTTACGACTTTATACTCAAATAATTCAAGTTATAACAGGAAGAATAATATGAGCTACAAAACATCTTTCCTTGCTTTAACTAAGGACGCGTAGTGTCAGAGCACACTAGCATTTATTTACAGTTCGTGCATTTTCTTCGAAGCAAGAAGTTAGGCTTTCACCGGCAGTACTATCATAGAAGATGACATTATTACCTTCACCATGATTTCTGCCCAGAAAGAAAATGCAAAACAGATGAACCTATATCACCGCGGATAAACCTTCTGATTGGGAAAATAGATCAAGGTGTTTAACCTGCGGTTCAGGTAATACCATCGATTTTCAAAATATTGGAGGATAAAGATGTTGAACAAATTCCTAATATTGTCTTGCAGGGGTAAAATGAGCCGTTGGTCCAGGCACTGGCCCGTAGCTAGTGTTTTCTGGGTGGACCAGTAGGTTTTTCAACAAGCTATCCCGTCGGGCAAGTTGATATATTGTAAAATCTAAATTTTCAGCAGGTTTGAAAAGCTCTATTTTAAACCCAGAATGTACCACAGAGCTTCTAGATTTCAAAATTTCTGGTGAGGGGTCAGAAGAGTATCAAGTTCCTTTGGTGCTCACTTGTTCCTACAGCCCTCGTCATCTGAACCAGTACACTTCAAACAGAACGAGTTTTTATTTAAACTGGTCCTTGGGACCAGTGACATTTTCTTTTTCAAATTCCACCCCTGGTTTTGTTTGCAATATTTTATCATATGAATTACACATAGCTATTCACAAAAACCTACACGAATGTAGAACGTATAAACTAGCCTCTATATCGGCTACAACTGAGGCGGTATCGAAAACGTCATAAAGTCGACAGGTTTTTAATCCATCCTCCGAGTTGGTCACGGTGAAGGACACACAAGTCGAACTGCCCACGCAGTAAGTGGCACATTTCCGTAAAGTTGTACTGTTTTTCTGGTCCAGGTGGTTGATGCTACTTGCCAACACATGATCTGTTATTCTGCTAAAATGAGTGTCATTTCTGTGTTTATGTGCCGTCGTGCATACGACTGGGGGTGGTGGAGCTGGAGTAGTAGGGAGTTGTGAGTCAGCTACAAAGATAAATATGCTATATTATATATATGTAAAAAAAACAATATAATAAAACGAAAACATGTACCAAGAAACACCGAAGCAGTAGGTAAACCATCACTAGGAAAACGGAGAAGGAAGCACATATATGAAGATGAAGTATGTCAATTTAGAAAAACAAAAAGGTTATTTTTTGGTGGACATTTGGTCGATACGTCTTAAAAGACCTTAATTGTGTAACTAGAGGTCAAGTGAATTAAAAGTCGCACCTAAAGTCTTAGGTTTTTGAAGAAGTACAGCGCAAAGGGGGAATGGTGCCAATAACAGCATATATATAACGTAACAAATACAAATGGGAGACTTGATCATCCATACCCATACATTACCCTCCATTCCCCTATAGAAGCTTGTTCGAGATGAACTTCAGTTTCCTGGTTATTGTGAAGTATTTGCACCAAGCAACAGATTCAAAGAATATTGACATTTACTAATATTTACTGAGGGTGGTTATTTGGAACAGAGAACATGAATTTATGAAACTACAATTGATACATAAACACGTAATCAGGATACAAATCTACTTAGTCCTATAGCTGAGTAAAGTCATCAAAAAATGATGAGATTACTTTTATCCAAACAAAATGTAGAAAACAATTGGAAAAGCAAAAGATTAGATTTCAATGCATATCACATTTAGTTTTAGTTGTTATTTTCCCTGAAAAGAGAACAACGAAAATATCCCTACAGGGGCTCTCTAAAGGTCGCCTCAAACGATCATGTACTTTGATGAAGCATGTCAATTCATTAAATGCAATGAAAATAAAAAAGCAAAGACTTGATGAGAAAAGAAACTTTTTAAACAAACAAGCTTGTTGAACAAGTGGAAAACACCTACACCAAATAGGTATCGGTACATTTATTTCTTTAAAATACTTCGATAAATGCAAGTACTTCACGCACTGGTGACAGTACCATTAACATTTGATAACAGATTAAGTCAGCCAAAAAGTAATTACACTGCACCATACAGCTGTTTCGTCCTTCTAGGACTTGTCGGTGAGGCTGAGGGCCAAAACGTTTGAAATCTAAATTAGTTTATGAATAACCAATATATGGTCCTACGTGTGTTAACTAAGGAACAAAAACATTAAATATTAATATTGCAGCTACTCACTAAGATCAATAAACGAAGAGTTCATAAATTTTACAGCAGATGCCGGTTTTCTTTACCTGGAAAAGACACCCCTTCACATGAGTTCAAGCTATCGCCATAATCTGCAGAAGAAAATTCAGAGTCGTACATGGCTAGACAAATCATTTGACCTTTAAATCTTTTCTCTGTTGACACAGCCGAACCAGTGCCGTCAAATTGGCTTCCTATCCGTATCGTTCCCGGAAGTATTAAGGTTGACGGTACGCCGCTTCCTGCTTTTTCCCAGTGGCTAATGCCGTTTGAGAGGAGTATCTTAACAGCTGTTGCAGAGTCGTATATTATAAAGGAGATGAGACACCATACGTTGACTGTCAGGGCCACAGCGTCCGTCCTTACCTTCATGTTAAAGGTGTCGGTGTTGTATGTCACGACGGCATGTCCGTTTTCTACGAATATGATCATGTTTTGTTGTCCATCATCTGACCTATAATGTAAAACTGTTCCAGTGGTAGTAGACGCCTTTATAAAGACACAAAACGACAACTTATCGAATTGATTAGCATTGTTGACAGGCAGATCCATGTGAGTGTACGTTGTGCCATCAAAGTTGATTGGATCGCAGGGTATGGAGGGGTGGGGCCCTATGAATTGGTAATCAATGGCGTTGATATGAGGGTGTGTCTGTCCGCCATCCTGGAGCTCAAAGTTGAATGACTTGCTACAGACAGGCCACACGTACTTCGGTGAACTCCCTCCGGTCACGGCCTGGACAACTGTAATGACAGATATTAGGATGTGATTATAAAAAAAAAGAATACAAAAAATGTGGCAACGTTTTTCAGAAAATAGTATTTTTTTCCTTTTTTCCCCTTTTTTTTTTATATATACATTTTGGTAATAAAGACTTTGTTATTGGAAATTAATGACAGCAGTATAATAAATAATGTATGAAAAGCGCTTGTAAATAAGAGGGGAAGATATCTTTTTTTTAATTAAGTTTCGATTTATCCTTAAATGTAGGTTTGTAAACCCCACATTCAGAGACCATCTTCGTGTTGTTTTAATTTCATATTATCACTTAACCAAATTGATAGGATTTGTCTGTATATGCAGATGGTATAGATGTCTTTTGATCATATTTTACTCGTCTTGCCATAATTAATGCCGTTTACATATTCATACAAAGTAGGACCTTCAGTCCACGAAAAGTGCCAGCCACCTTGTCACGTAAAATAATCACTGAAAATACGAAACTAGGTGAAAAAAATTCACTGAAAAAATACGAAACTAGGTAAAATAATCACTGAAAATTTGAAACTAGGTAAAATAATCACTGAAAATACGAAACTAGGTGAAATATACGAAACTAGGTAAAATAAGTACTGAAGAATCTAGGTAAAAAAATCCGTGAAAATATGAAACAAAATGCTTTATTGTTTTATATAAAAAATATTAAAAATACATACGTCATTTACGAGACAATGATCGTGCTATATATTATGTAAATATTCAGACTTTTTCATAACATTTTGGAAGTTAAGGTATGCTCCCAGATAGAACAATTTCGACAGTAATTTATGTATTTAGGGAATATTAATACCCTTGAAAACACTGAAATGAATTATTGTATTTTTTAGTATCATATATACAA
Organism: Mizuhopecten yessoensis; assembly: GCF_002113885.1. Lineage (NCBI taxonomy): Eukaryota > Metazoa > Mollusca > Bivalvia > Pectinida > Pectinidae > Mizuhopecten > Mizuhopecten yessoensis. The sequence goes on from NW_018408882.1 coordinate 526,452, forward strand.
ATGATTTCAACCGATTTTTTTTCTCAACATGAAACAATTCTATTTAAAAGACATAATTCTGCTCTGTATTTTAAAGAAATGGACTTGTATTTGGATAAACGATATGATTTAATATTTACACCGTATATTTAGATTTGCGACTATATGATGCTTGGTTTGAAAAAAAAAGTGCCTGTTTAATTAATTTTTTTTACCTTAAATTAAATTTTAACGAGTTTAAGCGCAAAATATAGCATTATTAGGAGAAGTTGACGAGGTGTAAAACACATAATAAGAAATGAATATTAAAACAATTGATGTTATCGAAAAGATACATTCGCGATTAAAATCTAAATAAATAATGTATTTAAATCACATTTTGCAATCTGTAGTCATGTAAGATATTATCTCAGTAGACAAAAATACTTCAACCGTAGCCGAACAGTATTTCGAATTCATCATCGATTAAAGTAGGACAAAATACAAACAAGAATTTTATGGAGAAATCCTTGAAAAAGAACAAAAGGATTCAAACAAAGTGTTTTCAATATGTAATAGTACAATAATGAGCATAATTTAAAAAACCCCAGCAATATTCACATCGCAAAAGGAAATATAATGTGTTCCTAATTTAATTGTGATAGCATAGCTATGGGAGAAAATAGTCGCCACGGAAACTGGACCATCACCTGTCTGTGTTACTTTCATCGTTATACACACGTTACAGAAGTATGTTTTATCGATTAACAAGAATCACTGTACAAATTTAAACTGATCACTATATCTATGGGGTAAGACAGAAAAATCCCAACCGTCGGAGTTAGATTCCCAATATCTAGCCCGAGGCTTTGTCGAGGATCTTACAAGTCGTAATTTTATGAAATGCAAACGTTGACTTCATAATTGCCGTCAGATCGGAGTTATCTTCCGTGATCTGCTTTTGCTGACGTGACCTAATGCAATTGTTATGACATGGAATTCCCCCGGTCTTTACCCTGGGATAAAACAGAGATATTTTCCATGACCGGAAGTGTCTAATAGAGAAGAAAAGAATACCCAACATTTTCCTGTTCTTACTCAACCGCTCCAACATATTCCTGGATATGGCAACATTGATAAATGTCATATTTTATTGACTTATCGGATACAAAAAAACTATAATATCGCGTCATGCAGATCAATTTTGATATTTTAAAAGTCATATATTCTAACGTCATGTATGAATAGTAAATGAGTGAAGTCGGCGATACGGTGGCTTTTTATGTCAGATATTCTAACAGCTATTCCAGCCTGGATGTTTTTTAACCGAACGGTTCTTTTCTTGATGAAAGCTAGAGATTTAAACATAGAGTTAAGAGATTATTACAAAATGAATGAGGGTGTGCTATGAATACAAAGAAAATAGAAAGTGGTACGACAAAGATCTAGTTCAGGTGGGTCAAAGAGGTATGGTATGTTAGGTACGCCGAACACCTCGTTCAGGTGGGTCAAAGACGTATGTTGGGTTAGGTACGTTGGACACTCGTTCAGGTCGATCAGGATGGTTTGTTAGGTAAACTGAACACCTCGTTCAGGTCGATCAGGATGGTTTGCGCGTTAGGGACACTGAACACCTCTTTCAGGTAGGTCAGGGTGGTTTGTGCGGTAGGTACACTGAACACTTCGTTCAGGTCGATCAGGATGGTTTGTACGTTAGGTACACTGAATACTTCTATCAGGTCGATCAGGATGGTTTGTGCTTAGGTACACTGAATACTTCTATCAGGTCGATCAGGATGGTTTGCGCGTTAGGTACACTGAACACTTCTTTTAGGTCGATCAGGATGGTTTGTGCGTTAGGTACACTGAATACTTCTATCAGGTCGATCAGAATGGTTAATGCGTTTGGTACACCGAATACTTCTATCAGGTCGATCAGGATGGTTTGTGCGTTAGGTACACTGAACACTTCTTTTAGGTCGATCAGAATGGTTTGTGCGTTGGGTACACTGAACACTCCTTTTAGGTCGATCAGGATGGTTTGTGCGTTAGGTACACTGGATACTTCTATCAGGTCGATCAGGATGGTTTGCGCGTTAGGTACACTGATCACCTCGTTCAGGTCGATCAGGATGGTTTGTGCGTTAGGTACACTGAATACTTATATCAGGTCGATCAGAATGGTTTGTGCGTTAGGTACACTGATCAACTCGTCCAGGTCGGTCAAGATGGTTTGTGCTTAGGTACACTGAATACTTCTATCAGGTCGATCAGGATGGTTTGTGCTTAGGTACACTGAATACTTCTATCAGGTCGATCAGGATGGTTTGTGCGTTAGGTACACTGAATACTTCTATCAGGTCGATCAGGATGGTTTGTGCGTTAGGTACACTGAATACTTCTATCAGGTCGATCAGGATGGTTTGTGCGTTAGGTACACTGAATACTTCTATCAGGTCGATCAGGATGGTTTGTGCGTTAGGTACACTGAATACTTCTATCAGGTCGATCAGGATGGTTTGTGCGTTAGGTACACTGAATACTTCTATCAGGTCGATCAGGATGGTTTGTGCGTTAGGTACACTGAATACTTCTATCAGGTCGATCAGGATGGTTTGTGCGTTAGGTACACTGAATACTTCTATCAGGTCGATCAGGATGGTTTGTGCGTTAGGTACACTGAATACTTCTATCAGGTCGATCAGGATGGTTTGTGCGTTAGGTACACTGAATACTTCTATCAGGTCGATCAGGATGGTTTGTGCGTTAGGTACACTGAATACTTCTATCAGGTCGATCAGGATGGTTTGTGCGTTAGGTACACTGAATACTTCTATCAGGTCGATCAGGATGGTTTGTGCGTTAGGTACACTGAATACTTCTATCAGGTCGATCAGGATGGTTTGTGCGTTAGGTACACTGAATACTTCTATCAGGTCGATCAGGATGGTTTGTGCGTTAGGTACACTGAATACTTCTATCAGGTCGATCAGGATGGTTTGTGCGTTAGGTACACTGAATACTTCTATCAGGTCGATCAGGATGGTTTGTGCGTTAGGTACACTGAATACTTCTATCAGGTCGATCAGGATGGTTTGTGCGTTAGGTACACTGAATACTTCTATCAGGTCGATCAGGATGGTTTGTGCGTTAGGTACACTGAATACTTCTATCAGGTCGATCAGGATGGTTTGTGCGTTAGGTACACTGAATACTTCTATCAGGTCGATCAGGATGGTTTGTGCGTTAGGTACACTGAATACTTCTATCAGGTCGATCAGGATGGTTTGTGCGTTAGGTACACTGAATACTTCTATCAGGTCGATCAGGATGGTTTGTGCGTTAGGTACACTGAATACTTCTATCAGGTCGATCAGGATGGTTTGTGCGTTAGGTACACTGAATACTTCTATCAGGTCGATCAGGATGGTTTGTGCGTTAGGTACACTGAATACTTCTATCAGGTCGATCAGGATGGTTTGTGCGTTAGGTACACTGAATACTTCTATCAGGTCGATCAGGATGGTTTGTGCGTTAGGTACACTGAATACTTCTATCAGGTCGATCAGGATGGTTTGTGCGTTAGGTACACTGAATACTTCTATCAGGTCGATCAGGATGGTTTGTGCGTTAGGTACACTGAATACTTCTATCAGGTCGATCAGGATGGTTTGTGCGTTAGGTACACTGAATACTTCTATCAGGTCGATCAGGATGGTTTGTGCGTTAGGTACACTGAATACTTCTATCAGGTCGATCAGGATGGTTTGTGCGTTAGGTACACTGAATACTTCTATCAGGTCGATCAGGATGGTTTGTGCGTTAGGTACACTGAATACTTCTATCAGGTCGATCAGGATGGTTTGTGCGTTAGGTACACTGAATACTTCTATCAGGTCGATCAGGATGGTTTGTGCGTTAGGTACACTGAATACTTCTATCAGGTCGATCAGGATGGTTTGTGCGTTAGGTACACTGAATACTTCTATCAGGTCGATCAGGATGGTTTGTGCCTTAGGTACACTGAATACTTCTATCAGGTCGATCAGGATGGTTTGTGCGTTAGGTACACTGAATACTTCTATCAGGTCGATCAGGATGGTTTGTGCGTTAGGTACACTGAATACTTCTATCAGGTCGATCAGGATGGTTTGTGCGTTAGGTACACTGAATACTTCTATCAGGTCGATCAGGATGGTTTGTGCGTTAGGTACACTGAATACTTCTATCAGGTCGATCAGGATGGTTTGTGCGTTAGGTACACTGAATACTTCTATCAGGTCGATCAGGATGGTTTGTGCGTTAGGTACACTGGATACTTCTATCAGGTCGATCAGGATGGTTTGTGCGTTAGGTACACTGAATACTTCTATCAGGTCGATCAGGATGGTTTGTGCGTTAGGTACACTGAGCACCTCTTTCAGGTAGGTCAGGATGGCTTGTGCGTTAGGTACACTGAACACCTCGTTCAGGTCGATCAGGATGGTTTGTGCGTTAGGTACACTGAACACCTCGTTCAGGTCGATCAGGATGGTTTGCGCGTTAGGTACACTGAACACTTCTTTCATGTAGGTCAAAGACCAGTTCAAATGGTCAAATGGTGATTGACATATATGATGGAAAAAGTCGTTTTCCTGTCGTGTTATGTGCAAAAAACGGCTGTAAAAGCCATTTGCTTTCATTGCAATGGCCTTATTCAATACATTAACATCTAGCTTGTTCAGGCATAATTGAAAGTAATGCGACTATATATGCAATAAGGTCACAAATTTAGCCGGAAAACCGGATTTATAAGGGACATAATATTTATTGTATCGCAATACACAAGTTCCGCAGACACGGAAAATATTAAAGAATTTTACTGTGTATGGACATTAAGATGTACTACATTTATCTTTATCTACCGAAATAGCAAATATAATTTTTGATTTTAGTGTTGATCACGTTTAGGTCGAAAAAGGCTCAAGTGCGCTATACCTCTGTGTAGAGTAGCAAAGAGAAAAAAAATGAGATTCAAAAATGAAAGTCCGAAGTAATGATATAACCGTTTGTGATGGTTTTGCATGTATGCTAACCATTGGGAAATTCTGTGATTGAATCGTATCAATAATTGCCTCAGTTGATGTAACAGCGATTTTGTACTTCATTTTCTTATTTTCTTGATAAGGCATTTAATTATATTTACGTAGAAGAATGTCGATCATTATCGAAAATCAGTGCAATGATATGTAAGCATCACATCAATATCGTTATGTGTCTTTGTTCAATTCATAGCGTTCAGTGGAAACACATTGCTTCTTGTTCATGTCTTGCAGAGCTTATCAAAATGATGTCAAGGGACACTGAAACGTATTTATCGTTTATATCAAACACAATGGCTGACGCCTATTTTGATTGAGATTACTTTTTTTGTCAAAACGTTACATTTTTTGTTTGTAATGTGTACAGTATCGCTTAAAATCTGAGAGAAAAAATATGTAATTTTTATAATATAGTTCGAGCGTCGTTATGTATCTAACAAGCTAATCAATAACTTCAATGAATGTTGTATGTGTTTTCAATGCAATTCTGTCACACAAACGTTATCAAATATTGAACTCGCACCCTAATAGATTTTTTTACCAAATTTGTAATACTAATAATACAAAATGCAAAAACTCATGTGTAGTATTGTTGTTAATATAAGCTTGGAGCTTGAACAAAATAACATGCCATTCAACAATATCGTACTAGACCTACCTTGGAGGAATATAAAATATTGACACCACATCACAGACGTTCCCAGGAGCTGGCCTTTACAGTCTGTTGCGATGTTGTATTATTGGATGGGAAGTACCTAATGACTGCCTCGCTGATGACCAAACATATATATATGCAGTAAGATATAGTCCATCGCTCCATTTACATACCTGGGTTTCAGATACTACCCTGATTATTTAATAATAATCACACCAAATGCCATTTGAAGACAATAAGAACAAAATAATGGCAATATTTAGAGAGTGAAATTTTAGTCTCTTAGCGGTTATTTCATTTCGAGTGTTTTATTTAGTTAGTGGGCGTAGGAACGGTAAAGTGTTCTGTAGAGTGAATCCAGAAAGGAACGTACCTAAATGTTAGAGGTATGCTGATTAACAATGTTTTTAACAACTCGTTAGAAAAAAATATATAGATATGTTATAGATTTGCGTCTTTGCAATGTTTAAGGCAAATATTGAAACAGATTTCACAGATTATGGGCCCATGATATGTCATCTTTGGAGTTCCTTCTCACTTAAATGTCATACGATGGACAAAAATAATGGCACCAAACCAAATTACATTAATAACGGGCTGACCATATACAGATATATTGATAGATGTCTAGAGACAGAAGAAGGAAAACGTCGACCTTGGCTAGAGGTACCATGTGTTGCATTTGGGGCAACAGGTAATGTTGGTGACTTTGGGATCAGAGTTCAAAATGAAACTCCGGTTCTGCAGAAAGTCCTATACATTGGTCGCCTGAATCAGAATAATCTTTCAATATGGGGGCGACTATTTGAGAAATCAAAATTATCATTGTTTAAAACCTAGTGAATCTTATAAAATCAGAAACAGGATAGGTTTAGACAGTTAAAATAGTGCAAGGTTGGTAAAATATCAACATTTAGTTAAAAATACCATGTAAAGATTGAAATGGAAAGAGATGATGTATAGTGCCGTAACGAGTGTGATGAAGGTTAATGAAATCAATTGCTATTGAACAGACCAATGTCTTTTATATAATTTAATAATGTCTCTAAATTTACGGAAGTGAAACGGATTTTCATGTCCGAGACATTTAAGTATTTATCACGAATGTATCCAAAATCGAAACATTTTATTAAAATGTACTCTATGTAAATGGATAGTCACACGCGTGGCATGTAGTTTGGTCTCCCCTTTAAGCAGATAAGCAGTACGAGGGCGAGTGAGGACAACCTCCTTGATATATCAATATGCAGATACCTGATCAAGCGATCTATTGACACGTCACGTGTAATGTGGAGAAATATTTGCATTTTCTCTGTTGACACTGTCATGCTGTATGCACGCTACATACATATGGAGGCGTTTGTTACCGGTGGAAGCATACTGTTCAATAAGTCCATATCAAGATAAAATGTTTGAATAGGGGTTGGTATTTTTTCGTAAATGTCTGTCTCATTGTAACTATTATTTCCATTTAATCTGATGTTACATTTTAAATTTGGAATATTCGGTATGCGGGATAAATATATCTGTGTTGCATGCTGTATTTTCTCTATCAGATATCTATTGAGAGAGACTTTGCTGGGTGTCACTTTTAGTAAGGAAAAGCTGACAATCACAGAAAACTTTCTTAAGTCACCATTTCATTGCGAATAAGAAAGTTGACACTTATAGAACACCTGCTTTAGTCACCATTTTTTATAGAACACCTGCTTTAGTCACCATTTTTTTTTATAGAACACCTGCTTTAGTCGCCATTTTTTATAGAACACCTGATTTATTGACAATTTTTTTAGAACTCTTGCTTCAGTCACGATTTTATTGTGATAAGGAAAAGCCTACACTTATATAACACCTACTCCAGCTGACAATTACAGAACACTCGCTTTAGTCACCATTCCATTGCGATAAAGAAAGTTGACACTTACAAAAAACCTGCTCAGTCACCATTTTAGAGTCCATTAACAGAGAATTTTCAATGTTCGTAAAAATTCTTGTTACATCACTGTGTATGAAATCGTTTCAAAGTGGGAATTAAAAAAAGCGGGAACTGCGAGTAAAGGTATTGGTTAATTATGGTGTTCCATTATCTAAATTACTGCAGAGCTCTGTCTGTATCTTCCTGTTGTGGTTATTTTGACTGCTGTCTGTTTACTTTTGTGTAATAACGACTGTGTATGGATTTATCAACACACTACAAAGGTAGGGCCTACCGCACGACAAGTTGCCCTATACGGCGATTAACAATCGTCATAATGGCATCTCCGGCAATATATTACAGTGTGTACCAGGATTCATTGTATCTCGTTAGGACGTTAATAACTTTTCTTGATTTGGCAGGAAGCTTAATGACGGTTTTATTACGTGGAACAAGAACAGTTCCCCCTGTGATATTAAGGAGGGTTCATTAAGTATTACTCGTTTGGTGAACTGTTCCAAATCTGAGGTCGGTGCACAGGTTTCCCCCTACAGTTTCATTTCGGGCTTTATGTTGTTTCTCCTTTTATTTTGGTTTCTCATCGGTTCCTGTTATTGTCTATTCGTAGCAACCTTGAGGATTTTGCAGTATTTTTGTTGTTGACGGTCTGGTAATTTGGTTTGTGTTACCTGTAACACTCCTCCCGTTTGAGATACCTTTGTCGCCTGCCATTGGAGCACGTCCGTGCTCCACTACAAAAGATTTTACAACGATGGAATGATAATGTAAAACACACTTTTAGAACTCTTATGAAATATTTAATGATAATAAAGACACTTATCTCCCTTGAAATCTTGAATCTAAAGTAGCTTTGAGTAGTTTTAAAAACACATCTTCACGATATTAAACAACCTAATCAACTGTTTCAACGCATGAACTCCTTTTGTTGATTAATTAATGTCTTATATCTACATATCTTATCTTTTCATTAAACCTTCAATACATGTGTGCCTATTTTTTTTGTATATACTATTAGTGCTTGTGTTTGATTATTTTGATTATTTTTATAATCATTTGAATCACAGATATTTTATTGATTATCTGAAAAAGTGATCCTTTAATGTCTCTCAGTACTTGTATCTTGTTTAGAATTCACACAACATGATATTATATTTAAGTTTAATTAAGTTTTCAGTGTAAGTTGATGCGCGACACCCAAAACGTTAATAATTTGGTTGTGCCAAGAAATTTGGCGAAATCGCATGGCAAGTTCTTTTTTTTTTATCATATAGTAAAATCAGATATCAGATTGATATAATAGCTCGTTTCGAGTGCAGTGCCAATAGATCGTATGTATAAGCGTGGCGAGAAGCGAAGAGGCAAAATAGTACCACATGGAATGGTAAACAAGTCAAACTTCAAACTAACTGGAATCAGACAATTAAATTGATTTTGTCCATATAACATCCAAGTTAAAAAGAAAACAAATATACAACATTTTTTGTGTAATTGTTTTATTTTTCCAAATAAATCATCAGTATTAAAGCATTCAACACCATCATACACTTCCAATATTATAATAAACATCATCTTCATCTATTCTTCATCTTCATCATTAGCATATCTCTCTCTCTCTCTCTCTCTCTCTCTCTCTATATATATATATATATATATATATATTCATATTTCTCATCATAAAACCATCGCCATCAGTCATCTTCATCATCATCATCATCATCATCATCATTGTCATATAAAATTCATCATTCACATCAATATCATTCATTGGTCGCATCATAATACTCATCAATCAACTTTCAACATTCATCATCATCATCATATCATCATCATAATATCATCATCATCATCATCATCATCATCATCATCATATCATCATCATAATATCATCATCATAATATCATATCATCATCATAATATCATCATCATGATATCATCATCATCATATCATCATCAACATCATCAACAAGTTTCCTCATCAACTTTTCCTATCATTATCAATCACGTCAATCAAGCAATGATTACATCATAAATTTCAACAATTAATTTTCAGCATTCCTAATCATTTTAAAACTATCATCAGCATGATGATGAATATGATTCATTCATCTACGCCATTATCATTATAATCAATCCTTGTCAACAATAATACATCATCATCCTCATCAATTATAAAATCATCATCAACATTATCATTGCTGACCTAAATTTCATGATCACCAACAACATCCTCAGTTTTTATCAATAATACCCTCATTAATTATCAAATCCAATTACATATATTACTGCTGACAATTTATACATATCTTTCACCATTCCGCACACATACTCAACCAAACAGCCGCACATACTTACCCACACAGCCGCACATACGCACACACAAACAGAGAGAGAGAGAGAGAGAGAGAGAGAGAGAGAGAGGGAGAGAGAGAGCCGTTTTATATCACTTGTATAACTTGAGGTTACAGTGAAATTACATAAACAACAAATTGATTAACATTCATGAAAATATCGTCTCAAAAAGTATCATAGATTATTCTTAATAAACAACATTATGATAAATGATCAATATAGAAAAACAATATACGACAATATCAACATTAATTAACAGAATAGAAAACCAATATACCACTGTCTCAACATGAAAGATCAAAATAGAAAAAACACCGATATACCACAATACATGTATCACCGCAAAAGATCAAAATAGAAAAACAGTATACCTAAATATCAACACAAAAGATCGCAAAAGAAAAACAATTAATGATTTCACTGTACTTATGAAACCTAATTCTACTACTGGGCAGTTTTCTCTAAATAATCACATCCTACAGTCATTACTTTATAGAATGTACAGGATTTAGGACAGAATTTCTTTTTACAAAAAAACCCAATTATATTTGATAAACCTTCTACAACAAACATTTACATGGGTTTACTAGAGTACAAAAACTTTTTACAATACATCTCGAGCACACACACAGGCATACACACATATAGAGATATAAGCCAGGTGGCATAGGACTAGTAGTTAGCGCCTGATGAGGCAGCTCCTGCGAATTCCTCACAAATTGTATTGATTAATGCATATGCTAATTGTATTGAACGTATACATTGTATATATTTGTACTGTAAAGCACTTTAGTGTGTATTATTCTACCTACGTAGATAGGGCCCTATATCAAATGTTGTATTTTTTATTTTTTTTTACATATGAACATTCATACACCACAAACAGGCTGTTGTTAGTGTTGGAGATGGCAAACAACACCACCAAAACTGTCTTATGATTAATATTGATTTGGATCAAGGATCAGTAAAACCTCGGTATAATGCCCACCTTTAATTTGCCATCCCGTTTACCGCCAATATGTTTCAATGTCTTTCTTTCCTGTTTTCTCAAAAATTCCTTTTTATATTTCCCTAAATTTATCGACAAACGCCTTGATAACGCCAACAAATCTAAAAACATAACGAAGTTTTACTGTAATATATTACAATGTACTTGATGGTTAAATGTCGGTCAGTCGGGTCCATCAAATAGAGTTTTAGATGTTAAATCTACCTATTCAAGTTAGACCCATCACAAACAGGCTGTTAACAGTGCCCTGCTAGATGACAAACCATGACCACTTCAGATTCCTGCCCATCAAAGTCCACACCGCATAATTATTCAATTATATGTAACACGTCATAGTTAATGCGCCTAATAAATAAATGATAATAATTAATGAATCAATCAGCATTAGACGTTTCCAATTATCGACATACATTGATAACGTACAAGTTGGTATCAAAGTTGGTCGTGACGTAGGCAGTGCTGTAGACAGAATAAAGACTGCATGTTTTGTACTCTTCCTCAGATTTGGTGACGGTGAAGTACACGCATCCGGGATAACTCACACAGTGGACTGCGCACTTCCGCAGGGAGGTATTCTCTATCTGACGCAAGTGATTTACGCTGGAGAGGAGCGCTCTGTCTTCATGGACCCGTGTGAAGAGAATGTCGTCCCTGTCATATCGTGAACAAATAGTCGGAGTGGTAGTGGTTATGACTGGAGCTGGAAATCACAAAGACAATTTGTCGTTGAATTAATTTACACAGGAAAATGGTCACAAATAATGTTGTTGTTTTTTGTTAAATAAATAAAAAAAAAAGTTGAAGAAAGCATAAACAAGCAACCTAGAAACAATACAAAACCACAAAGCGACCAATTCTGCAGGTTATCATGGACAAAGGCGGAACTTTTATTTTCGAAAAAGACGGGTTGGCACATTATTTTTGACGTCGACTTGGTACATTTTGCATCCAGTCCTTCTTTCTTTACTTCGAGTTTCTTAAGCTATCGTTTGTAACTCAAGTGTTCTAATCACGGTTTAACCTCGACTATTTTTACACATTCGGTACATTGATTGTTGATTTTATTTTGTATATTTCATCTTTTTCATAAATGATTTATCAAAAAGATAGTCATGCGTGAAGAACAATTACCAATGCATAGTAACATATTTTGGCAGTAGTACGAGGATCATCAAAGAAAATCGAGATTATTTCATCTCCTATCCCGCTTTGTGTACCTCGCTTTGGACGAACGCACTCACGCACCCATACACGCAACACTCCCGAGCATGCATGAAAGCGTGTATTACTTTGCGCATCGCTGTGAGTTACTAAGCTTGATTAATAAGTGGGTATCCAAGCAAATTGAGGAAATGCTTTATCCCATGCCTATCTTTGGACACACACACACACACAACCACGCAAGCCGATGTATTGCTTTTTTTTGCGCTTTGTTGTTACAAAATTTGATGATGAAATGAGGTATTGAAGTAAATCGAGGTACTTTTATCACCATGCCACGCTTTGTGACGTCCCTCGCTTTGGACGCAAGAATTCACGTTTCCACACACACCAACACACACAATTATTAAAGCGAATTGATCTATTTTTATCCCTTGCCTCATAAACACTTACGTCATAATAATAATGATAATAATATTTCGAGGTTCTTATATACCGCTTTATCACAACCTGGTTCGTAGGTCGTCTCAAAGCGGTTCACATACTATTATCCATGGTTATAGGGCCTTTGCAACCAGGCAATATCTTTTTCAACTCCCTGGGGAGCATACAGCCGGTGCTGCCATTTTGCCGCTCACAGCTAGACAACACAGTGCCGTGACGTGACTCGAACCCGCAACCATTCGGTCACGAGGCCGGTATTCTACCACTAGACTACGTACAATCACACGCACAAACACAAAAATAAACATATAAACACACGCTTGCACGTATGTATATACACACTTGCGCTCTTATGGACAGAACCGTATGGACGCGGTGGATAGTTTAACTATGCAGAACCCACTGTTCTTTAAGAAACCGCGTTGCAGGAACATCATGATTTGCGTTGCGGGACGAAACATGTCGCTTTGAAGGTTGGGTACCTTTGTGTCTGTACCTGTAATTTTGTTCACAACACTTTAATCCATAAAAGCCGAGCGTAATGCATTGTAAAATGGTGATTCTTTACTGCGAGGACGATCTTTTTGACCATAAGAGCCTCTCTACCTCATATTTTTTAGCGACGAAAGCAATAAGAGGCCGATATTTGGACTTTTGCTTTTGTTCATGCGATTCACTTTGACCAAAAGACATTCTATATATATCAAACCACAATATCAGATTGTAGTATATTACTGTTCAAACTGGCGTCATAGTGTAAAACCAATAAAAATTCATCCTGAAATAAAAACAAAACACCCAGCTTTTAAATGTGATGTTCTGCGTTGCATGAGGTGTTCCAAGTTGAAGGACCAAATACGGTACTAGGAATAAGATGTAATAGCCTCTATTGATCACTGAAAGTCCTTACTTATGGGCGTTTTTATTTCAGGTCGACTCGTTCAATGTCAAAGTACTGACGTCGTCCATTCTATATTGTTGTTTCACTGTTATTTTAAGATTTATATGGGGTTTTACATGGGTTAATTAAAAGGACTTCTGTGATACTGAAGATGATAAGAAATTGGCATGAACAAATTAAACTGACCGAAGCAAAGCAGAGGTTAATAGAATGATTTTGGACACCAAAATGAATAATTACTGCGGCATCTATCCACTCTAGGTGCTGCTTTTGTTTAAAAGGATGGTGAGGTGAGACGTGGTCAGTCCCACTTGGATCGGTTTTTTTTCTCTCGTTCGGTCGTATTGGTAGATGAAATAGCTTACGATTTCTTTTATCGCGCATCATGTTTTCGAAAGTTCTGACCGGTAGCTCTAGTGCTAGCTATTGTGCTGTTCCTGTTACTCTGGTTGGTGTATTGGTCGAGGCCAGGTATCTTTTACATATTCTATTATATCTTGAAATGTTAATGTGATGAGGCTGTATAATCAATGGAGTCTAGATGCAGCAAAGAGCGGTAAGTCGAAATGAAGGAAAAGTTATTGTCATTGACGGAATTATCGAGCGAAGTGACGTAACGAGTTTATCCTAGAGGCACACATAATAGTGAAAGGCACTGGGTTCGAGTTAGGTCTAACATCAATGTCTGTTTGTTGCACTCTTTGTTAGGGGAGGAGTTAAAAGAACATCTGAATTCTGATTTTGGTTTCCCCAATGGTTATGAGGGGCGGTTGGTGGAGGGCCATAAACGCAATAAAAACCATAAAGGGGCAATGGAATTGAAAAAAATATAGACAACAGAATATTTGACTGAAGTACTGCAAGGCAGGGTTATGGGTCCATTCATGAAGAATCCTTTTAAATCCCCTCAGTAGTTTCTCCATTAAACACCGTGTCTAAGTCTGCTTCGCTTGAGAGAAGGGTGATTCTTGAGCTCAGGGAGGACAAATAATGAAAACACTCCTAAAGATTGTTATTTCGGAAGGATATTTGACTTACCCAGGCATAGATAATTTAGTAAACATTTTTAAAGGTAAAGTGCATCTTAAATAAGCATATCGACCCTGGAGACTTACATTTGTTAGGTTTTAAGGTGGAAGGAGACTTTTTTGTGGCACATTTCCATCCTTGCGTTTAAAGTCTGCAGCACTAATGTGTACGCTACTTGCCATCTATTGTCACTTTTGTTTTTTTGGAAGAGGTCGTTTAAAGGTTTGAAAACATTTGACCCCCTGTGACCTTGAAAGTCGATCAAAGTCATTCATTTAATTAAATATAAATACTCCAGAGAATCTCCATTTTCAAAGAGAATGTTCGTTTCGGTTTATTATAGGTGTGTAAGTTTTTCTGTCTATTTATTTGTTTTATTATTATCATTATAAGCTTTCTAAAATCCTTGTGTCTCAAATAAAAATCAACCAGAAATATATAAAACAAATCTTCTAACTCATAAATAAATAACTCATAAATAAAAATTTCTACTTCTAGCAAAACAGGACATAACTGGGTTTTTTTCATTTCAGGGTGAATTTTGATAAACTTCACACTATGTCGCCAGCTTGAATAGTAATATTCTTCGATCTGACAATATGATTTGACGTAGGATGTCTTTTGTCAAAGTAAATCACGTGAAATATAGAAATATGCGAAAAAAGGTCTTAAAAGTGGTCTCTTATTTCTCGCGCCGCTAAAAAATTCGAGGTAAAAGGGCCCTCAGGGTCAAAAAGATCGTCGTTGACCAATTTTACACTGCATCGCATTCGCCTTTTCTGGATTAATTTGTAAATAAAGTTAAAGGTTTAAACAAAGAGATACCCACCCCTCGAAAAGGTGTGTTTTCGTCCCGCAACGCAAAACATGAAGTTCTCGCAACGTGACTACGTAAAGCACAGTGCGTTCTGCGTTGCGAGATTGCCCAACGTGGTACGTCAGATTGAAGAATTTTGATATTAATTATTCTACGGAAATCAGATCTCTCTGAGTGATGCCCCTTTTTGGAGCCCTTAATTCTGAAAACAGACTATATTTTGTTAAACGGACTAAACTTTACAGTTATTTTATATTACTGTGATATTTTGGCGCTATTCTGGAAAAATGTAATTTCACGCTAGAAGTTTGTTTAAGGATTCCATATCATTATGTCTATGACGTTATTTGACACGACATTTTCGCTGTCTTGTTGGATTCGCGAATATCTCAATATAAGGAAAGTCACTGCTGTGGATACGTACCTGGGAACTTAGCATTTTGACAGTTTGCGATGGCATTTCCGTAATCAGCTGTCTGGAATATCACATCATACATTTGGACGCATATCATCTGCCCTTGGAATCCTGCCATGGTATTATCAAGTCCTTGCTTTGTACCGTTTGGATAAATCACCTGTTGAAACATACTCCCTATACGAATCTGCCCTCTTAGTTGTAGTGGAAAAGACTTTATGTTTGTACTCTCGGATCTTGTTTGAGGTGCATGCCTCAATTGGAGCTGGAGTTCAATGTTATTGTTGCTCTTTATTATGAGAGCAACAAAGAACCAGTGTTTAAGAATGATACCGTCTAGATCCAAATTTCCTTGGCCAACGACAGCACCCTGCTCATAAATCTTCATCCCTAACTTCCCTTTTTTAACAAACAGGAGGAACTCCTGCGTCAGGTTTGTTGAGCGGTAGTGAAAGATGACACCCGTTAAGATGCCTGGATTGATAAACACGCTTAACGTCATTTTCGTAAAAGCCACATCAGAAATGACGTCGAGGTCCATATGGGAGTACACATTACTGTCGAAGCTGATTGGAATGCATGGTACAGTCGAAAATGATCCCTCAAACATGTAATTTTTGTCGGTGAATGTCAAGCCCGTGGCATGTTCTGTTTCGTACGTGAAGGTCTTGTGACAAACCGGCCACTGGTACGTCACAGATGCTTTTTGAAAGACTGCAACATTCACAACTGAAATTGGAATGAAAAATATATCAATAAAGCAAAAAAAGGCAATGCTATCGAGCTATTTCTTCAATAAGTTTAATGTCACTGGTTTTCAATATACAATACTTAAGATCCTTGGGTCTACAGTCAGCTACACACATTTTTTCCATTTCAAATCAATTTTATTGCATCGAAGATACAATTAGATTAGGCACAGGCATTGCCTTTTAAAGCCCTTTCAAGAAGAAAATACACACATTTCATACATTCATAGATATATATATATATAGAGAGAGAGAGAGAGAGTATTATACAGAAGATATGATATATGTTAAATCGAATAGGAGAATACTAGAACCAATTAATACATGTTCGACATATCTTTCAGATTTTTCAATATATTCCAGGACACATGAGAGAATAAAAATATTTGATTCAATGCTTAGGTCTATATCTTGCTACACACATTGATTCCACCAGTAAGTAAAGCGTAAAGTTGTGACTGATGCAGGTTATTTGAAAGTTGTGGTTGGAACTTATTCATGTTTAGAATAACTATATTTCTCTTTAGAAAAGATGTCATAAATGAAACCCGTATTTAATTTTATTGTTCAATGTTCCTTCAAAAATATTGTTATTTGTCAAATCAAAAGTTATCTCAGGTTCCCATCTGCCATCCCATTACTTTACAATGCGTCGATGTTAAATGAGGACAAACAGATAAACCACAGTGTCAATATGCAGTGAAAAAATCCAATATCATTGTCTACATGACGGAAAATTAACTGAAGTAGAAACCAGGCAGGGTAAGATTGTTTTTTTACACCATACGCGACACAAGTACATGAATTTAATAATGGCAGTCACTTCGATTTTATAGTTAAAAATCAAGCCATGTTATTGACTGTGAAATCTTTGAGGCATAGTTTGAATCATTTCTGATAGAAAACCTTAGCTGATCATGTAATGTATTGATCATTATGACGTGTTAATATGAAGAGTTCCAATGAGTTGAACTATATTGTAACTATTAGGAAATATATGTTTAGTCAACCGATGTATTCCAAAATAAATACGTTTCATAATTCATAAAATAGTTGTAAAAAAAACGCCTTTGATGTTGCAATATCTTCTATGACACTCAAGAAGAAAATATTTAACCAGACGCACTTCATACTGACAAAGTAACCCTGGGTGAGATGTGAAACCAAGGAGCAGAATAAATGTTATATTTATCTATGACCAAGTGTTAACAAAGCGTAGCTGAATTGAGTCATTTCGGTACATATATAACAACAATTGTACATACGGTTCCAGCGTTGCCGAAATCGACATCGATTTTATGGACAACTCGTACACATTTAACACCTTTGTGTGCATACGCTTCATTGGTCATTTGTCTGATGAAGGTGACAGTGTACATATCGTACTAGACATCGAAACGTCACATAGAAAATGTTATTGGTTGTGTAAAAAGAACTTCTCATAATCCATACTTACCAACCAGAAGAAAATGTTTAGAAATACTCCGTTAGTATCCAGACTCATTCACCACTAATCCAATGGTACCCCGATCCAGCAGCCACTAAACCGGTAGTATCAAGAACCGGCCAGTGTTTTTAGGCAACACATTGGCTTTTTGAAACAAACATTTTCAAGAAATCCTCCTATCTAACAATACAGCTAATTTTTGATGGCTTAGAAGATGGCTGGATTGTCGAGGCTCCATTGAAGTCATATCTGGTAAAGGGTCGCTCCAAAAATCTTATTGATATTTCGAACCGCTACATGATTGACATCACTTGTAACAGCAATATTTTCAATGTGCCTGTTATTGTAATTGTGCTTAGAAGATTGAAGGTCATAGACAGATAATTTAAGCTTGACTGTTTTCCAAATAAAATACATTTTCAGGTTCTATCTTACAACCTAAATAAGAAGATAACACAAACATTGAAGAGTTCGTATACCGCAATGTTTGGCGAAGTTTAATGGGGGGTACTCAGCGATAAAAATTACTGCGCAATGTTGAGTGTGTGGTGGGTTTTTTTCAAAATTCTTTCGTTTTTGTCACAAATAAATATGTTTTTAATAACTATAATCTTGAAAATGTTGTCTGTGTTTTCAAATTAAATTATAAGGAATAATCAGTATTATTTTTTTAAATATACGGCATATTCCAAAAAAGTCTGTGTGCACTTTGTATAAGTCCGCCCTTTGATGCTAAGTCGCTCCGAAACATAACTGGTTAACCCTTATTAAATACAGTATACAATGTATAACTGGTTAAGCCTTATTAAATACAGTATACAATGTATAACTGGTTAAGCCTTATTAAATACAGCATACAATGTATAACTGGTTAAGCCTTATTAAATACAGTATTGAAAATACCAATAAAAAGGGGGAAATAGAAATGGATATCA
The DNA here is from genome assembly GCF_002113885.1 of Mizuhopecten yessoensis. NCBI lineage: Eukaryota > Metazoa > Mollusca > Bivalvia > Pectinida > Pectinidae > Mizuhopecten > Mizuhopecten yessoensis. The sequence goes on from NW_018408882.1 coordinate 545,338, forward strand.
AATGAATAGCATGAAACACAGGTAAATTGTTTCGTGTCATGTTTTTTCGCACGATCATGAACTATTCTTAACAGCTATCATTTGTTTAAGAATTGCTACCGGTCTTCAGCAAATCCTATATTTATTTACATATATATATTAACAAACCGTGAAGTCTCGTGACAATAACCATTGCTTCCAATCTTCTCAGGTTTATAATTGATTTAAATTCCTTGGAAGGAGATCAAAGACAAACATTCGGATTAGTTATTCATCGCTACAAACTTCTCCCCTTGATTAATTACCGTTAAGTTTGTAGATAGGAGTAGTGAAGAAGATACTCGTTAGATCAAAACAGTCAGTCTCACTGCCAGACCACAAGCCCTATCTTAACTGGGATATCCTTTGTCCAGACACACATTCTGGCAATCTGAGAATATTTTGGAGCAAAGTAGGATGTTATCTAACTTTTTGTCAGTAAATCTACACTGATTTTTTACGAACGATTTTTTTAACCGTGAAGTCTCGTGACAATAACCATTGCTTCCAATCTTCTCAGGTTTATAATTGATTTAAATTCCTTGGAAGGAGATCAAAGACAAACATTCGGATTAATTATTCATCGCTACAGACTTCTCCCCTTGATTAATTACCGTTAAGTTTGTAGATAGGAGTAGTGAAGAAGATACTCGTTAGATCAAAATAGTCAGTCTCACTGCCAGACCACAAGCCCTATTTTAACTGGGATATCCTTTGTCCAGACACACATTCTGGCAATCTGAGAATATTTTGGAGCAAAGTAGGATGTTATCTAACTTTTTGTCAGTAAATCTACACTGATTTTTTACGAACTATAACACACAATTTTTTTTTTACATAATATAGCACACAGACACTATCTCATTCACATTTCTATAAATAATTGCACACAAAATATTGTTTATACGCTTATTTTACCATAAACAATCATACAGACATAAACATTAAATCTACATACACTTTATTACAAAACATAGCACAAAGATATAAGTATTTAACCTACACACACTTTATTACAAAACATGAAACAAAGATATAAGTGTTAAATCTACACACACTTTATTACAAAACATAGCACAAAGATATAATTATAAAATAAGACATAAGTCTTAGCACTAACGTCACTGTACCAAAAACGGGTCACTTTTTAGAGAAATAGCAATGTACTATAGACCATACTATCAATTCCAAAAATGTTTTTTAATTTTTCTTAAGTAGATACCGATCACTTTTCATTTCTATTACAAGTTGGTATTTCAATATCAGCCAAAAGGTATACACAGTTCAAATATATTAGAGTCAAACGGAGTTCTGATTAAATTTCTTTTGAAAATGATATCCAAATAAAATAGCGTCGCAAGGCACGTAAATCACGAACGTTTCGTTTTGGTAATTATTCATAATTAATCTCCATGAAATGATAATCAGCAGCCAAAAACAACAACCTTATATACAGTTAAATTGTCATACAAAAATCATCAAGTGAAAACTGCATAAAAGCACTTCTTTACATTGCATGACAGTTCCTTGGGCCGTTTTGCCACAAGTGTCCCGTTTTAGGTACAGTGATGGTACATTTACTTAATAACAAACATAGCACATAAATATAATTATCAAATCTACGTACACTTAATTACAAAACATTCAATATATAAAATATAGTAGAATGATTGTGTTGAGAGTCTAATAAATCATTCCTGACTTAATTAATTATGTAGAAAACCACTTAAATCTTCACTGACTTGATCATGTAAAGTTTCTTCTCAGAAATTGTGTTTATGCTATTTTATGCCGATATTTGGCAGTGATAATTTGTCATCAATAAATATAATTTTCATCTAAAATTAAAAAATAGAGTTGTATCAATCAATCTGGCTTTGTAGATTATCCTCATATTTCATTAACCATGGATTATTTTTTTAATTTATTTAGCATTATTTCATATATAATATAAAAAGCGTAATTGAAATGTTTCCAGCATCAAATATCTTTTGAAATTTTAATACATAACAGCAACAAAAGGTAAGTCTAAACGTAAGTGGTTGAATCATAAAAAAAACAATTCACATTCAGTTTGACGACACAGGATATGTAGCTGCATTTAGCAAAAGTATTCTCTCTTTTCTTTATATATTTCGGGTCAATCGATTACCAATAAACTGTTGGGAAGAAGTCCGCCATTTTGACATGCAGAGACGTTCGCAGGTTTTTTTCACGCCGTGTTTATACGAACAAATTCAGTATTCAGATTTTTCTATTAATTCACTTGATTTCAAGTATATATTTTTTTTTACAAGAAGAAGCGTTTAATTACAACACAGCCTAAGGGGTATACGTTAACAGCAACACAGTGATACCCAGTAATTATGGTTATATATTATTTTATGTTGTGGTATTGTTTCATAGTGGCTGTTGATCTTTGTTATATGTTGTAAAGTGTAAGTGTTCACATTTGTTCTTGAAAAAAGGGGCGGTTGCCCCGAACTGTCGCCATTACTTCTTTGCTTATATATCTATTTAAGCAATACGCATCCTACGAATGTAAATGTAAATCATGAGGACACTTGGAATTGAAAGTAGACGTCCTACACCATAAAAATTGATACCACTTCACTTTGAATGGTTACCTATATTTTCAATGCATTATAGTTTAATGTGTTCTATCGAAAATAGATAAACAGGCACACATATTCAGAAAATAAAGCTTACACGGATGATGAAATAGCGTTAGAGCGCGCACCTTAGAGTCAAAAACAGCATTAAATGCCATTGCTAGAGTGAAGGGAGTAATGCCAGAAGTTAGATAAAATTGCGACATCAGATCCGAGAATACGTTTTAGTTTATACAATTTATACAATATACAATATGTCACTCAATGAGAAAACATTTATTACCAACAAGTACGATGGGAAAGCAAGCAATGAAGTTCTTCAAAGATATCACAAAGTCAGATTGATTTTGACCTGACTCTCATCGAGGAGAGAGATTTTCCTATACGATGTCTATTCTATATTCTAAAGTCAAATAGGAAAGTAATCGGTCAATATGAAAATATAACTACAGGAACCAAAGAGACATACGAACAACGACATCTTGAACTCCTTCAATAACATGGCGGCCAAAACATAGCATTACTTAGTTATATCATGTTAGACACTCAAGTCTAAAAATGTTTCTTAATTGTATGGATCATCATTAATTATGGTAATAAAACAAACCTTTTATCAGGATAATCCAGCGAAAGAGTTGCATTCTCGATGTTCACGAACACTGAAAATCGCCTGAAGCAGTTGTGACAACTAGTATCAGAAATACTTCGCCGTGTCTTAGGATTTGTGTTGTGGTTTGAGACGAATGTCTGGGAGAGAATGTTAAATATTAATACAACATTTACATAGAGGAATGCCACAAGACCGTGACGTATTACTGACTTCGACGTCCGACAAAGCAACAAAATGTTATTGACTTTTTCTAATTGCCGTGTATGGGAATGCATGAGAGATTATAACATAAATAAATCGCAATTAGGAACAGGGAATTATCGCTGAAACTATTTTTTTTGAAGGATAGTTTTTTATGAGGGTTAATCGGGTTATTTATCAAATTAATGTATATAAATTAAACATATATTTGAAGTATTGTATTTAAGCAACAGAAAAGCTCTTTGGCAAACCAGAGGTGATTATAGTAAATATAACAGTATACATTCATTGCCCTTACTGTAGGGAAACACGATTCTTTGTTTCACCGAGGTTAATTATGTCTCACGAGGACGAAGCCTAGAAAAAAACAATAACACAAAATAAGAGATGACTTGGTTGACGCACAATTGTTGTCATCAGCCTCCGTCATTCGGAACTAGGTATAGTGGCTCTTACCGGTGTTTTTGGAAAGGCTCAGAATAAGGGAAATATGATCGGGGGAAATCGAGGGATCATTAAAAAACGTACGAAGGATTATATCAGTAGACATCATATATTTTGCTTATCGAACTGGTAGAAGAGTATACGTTTCGAATACATATGTGTTATTTGTCAATCATCCAATCTTAATGGTTTATAAAATATTCCTGACATTTAGATTTAGTTTACCAACCAGGATCTTTTGGTGAAAGTGTAATTTGTACCTATCTAATTGACAGTGATATACATGTGATGCATGTGTATAGTGACCTTCCAGAAGTATTCGATCACAAATTGATTTTACAATATATTTGATGTAAATTCCTTTTTTTCAATAAATTATTTTAATCTCTTCTCTCTTTCAATGTCGTTATTTTCATAAACTATCAAGACACATAAATCCAACATCTTTTTTGACAAATTTCAGTGGCGTCGTTTTTACGTTAACATAGAGGGAAACGGCAACTTAGAAAGTAGTCATACATTATCTATAAATACCAAGTGACCCGAAAGCGAGGGAAAAACATGGATCGATGTCTTATTAGAACATAAAGATATTACACGTTATACAGAATTTGGCCATTTAAAATATTTTGGTCACATTCGTTCGATAAATGTAGCATATTGAACAAACAGAATCCCCGAAATAATACTCTCCAAAGTTCCAGGGTGAATCAATATCCAAAAGACTTTACATGGACATTATATAAAACAATAAAATCTTTAAGATTAAGACACCGTCTACAACTTATAAGACATTTGATAATAGTGTCAGAACCTTTTACCTTAAACCACAGTACATCTTTATGGTGGACTACATGCGACTGCGTATATTCGATTGAAGTGTGACATTTTGTGAAATAGATATTTTGTATTTGCGTTTTGACAATTCAAACTATACACAATCAAACAACTTTGATCACTTGGATTATGAAGCAAAATCCGCTTTGAAGGAAATGAATAATTCACTTCAATAAAGTTATGTTGGAGATCGTTGGATATGTAAGAATAATATATAACTATTTCAGCAAACTGAGTAAATCATTACTGATATTAGTGATGACGAAAGCATCGAATGGTATTAGTCTTCAGCTAATATCTCTGTTTAGTAACTGGGAAACATTTTTTGACATTTAAGTCTAGTTAACCCCGCAAGATGAAATAAACAAAATATAATCAGCAACATGGTTCTGAGTGAAAACACCGTGGGAGATATCTGGATTCGAACCCGGAACTTCAGACTGCTGCGCTACCACTCTAACCGATGGAGCTACCTGGTTAATGGAAGTGTCCTGGCCCAATTGTTCTAAAGTTATATCCAAGCGGAAGCTAAAGGGAGGTTACTGATTATAGGAAACCCCACAGTGCAATATACATGGATCCCTTAGGAGACTGAATGAATTACAACACATCTCATTCACTTTATAATGGTACATACGAAACATCTTAGGGCATTGATGACATCAGTAGAATCTAAAATATTGCAAAATTATCAAACAGTGCAATGTTTAATGCTCTTGGGCTGGGAAGCGTATGCAGACAGGAACAGACACAGAGATAATGATGAAATATATGCATGCGAAATATTTGCCTTTAGGTAATGTAACATGCCTCAGTCCCAAGTAGCTATTATTTGTAAAGTAACAGCAAAAGTACATCTCATATGTTAACAGGGCTTCCCTGCAAAACTAGATATTGCTTTGTATTCTTTAGACAGGTGTGAATTACCACGAGAGTAACAACACACTTTGGGTACAATCACAATAGCTTTAAGACTTTATTAATTTGGGTGATTCATTATTTTAAATACATTTCTTCTTATTTCGCTTCCATCATTATAACGTCCTTTCATTTCACTCGGAAATAAATTTCAATGAAACATGGCATGAGGATATGTTATCATGCTAAGATGAGTAGTCGCCATTTTACTTTTCGATCGGACATCCAACATGGCCGCCGTGACCTTTGAATGGTCGGAATTTAGATATTGTTCTATTTTGGTAAGGAGTTGTATGCACTACGAGCTCTGGTGTGGTTATTGTTTGCATCATTTACGACAGCCAAGGAAGTAATGATTAGTTCTATTATGTACATCACATGTTACAATCATAAACAGTTTTTCACACATTAGTGTCATTGACATTAACATTAATCATAACGAATAATGATACTAGAACCAGATGAAAGTTAAAAACAAAGCATGAACAAGTGTTCTCAATAAAAACAACAAAAACAATTCGAAGCTTTTGTATCTCGCGTGGAAGAAAAATACGTTTATTAACGAACTTTTGGTGCCGCGGATAATTTACTTGTATCAAGAAACCATTATCATAACAGTAACTTTACCTCTTTTTTTTAAATAGTGTACATTTTCAGGCTGTGGGGAAACGTAATTAGCATGCTATAGTCGACTGCATGATAATCAGAGGTGACTGATTACTTATGACACCCTGAAGTATACGTGGCTCTTCCTCGCTGGTCGCTGCTTGACCACACCAAAAGGTGCACCATTGCTATATTGGAGACTTTAAGATATTTTTTTATATACTTAATACCTTTCCAAATATATAATGGACCAACCTCTTTCTACACAATATAGTTGTGGAGGTCCGAAATAATTTTCCTCTAGATTCAAAGGGAAGGACTGACAATTGGAACTGTTAGGCAACAAGGGTGGCAAACAAACAACGTCAAATCATATTAGACTAAATATATATTCTTTAATTTCTAATAATGAAAGTACGGTTAATCCACTCACATATATGTTTATTTGATAAATGTAACTTATCAATTAAATTTAATGCCAGTCATTCATTAATAGAAAATGTATGTATATGTACTCAATATGTAAAAACCGGGTTATAAAATATTATGATATTTCGATAACATTGTACGTTACTATAAATAAATTACTGTAAAATTGATAAAGACAACCGATAATATAATTATAGTCACACTCATATAAAAGTTTATACCTAGTACACGTTATAAACGTTATGAAAACATAAATAAAGTAAACTATGAGATGTTAAATTCATTTTTTATATGACCAAATGACAATACTTACAGTTATGGGACGGAAATCGTATCACAATTAATCCTATATACTATTTTTATAAGGCATATACACTTATTACGAATCAATACATTTGTGTGGGTGTTTTTTTTCGCGGATCTTCTACCAACAACAAATTCGCAATCATTGAATTCGCAAAAGAACATCAAACGCTACACATTCAGTTGCTGATGTCTGTCAAATTACTGCAATAATCTTGTTTTCGTAGTCCATAATTTTCTGATATTCGCACATTTGTCTTCTTGTCATTACGCATATTTGACAGACCGCGAAAAATAGAACCCCGCAAAAAACACTACCCTAACAAATTGTCCAATCATATCGTCTGCTCGAGCATTAACGCGAAAATAAAGGTATGAAAACAAAACGTTAATTAGGTACAACACGACTGTTTAGGAGAGGATTAAAACACATTGAATCCTTGTTTAACATTTCTTTCATACTTAAGTGTTTACGAAAATTATACTATTGTTTTTTAATGAAATGTTTAGGATGGACATCATCTCTGGTAGAATCCAGAAATATTAAGTTACACTGTATATAGCAAACATGAATACATTTACATGCTAATAAAAATCGTTTGATTTTCAAGAGATACGAATTGTTTAAAAAAACCACACAGCACAGTTTGTGACATAGACAATTAAATACATATGTATATGTATGATGAACTTTACGGAGATTTATATATAAACAGTATACTAAAGTATAGAGTTTTACAATTATGAAAACCATTTTAGAATTTTTCTACATTTACGTCTAAAAAACGTGTTTCTAGGGTTGATAAAACGACGCAAAATGACAAAATTGTTTATTGTAGAGTATAAAAAATAAAGAGCTTTATCAATAAAAAAATACCCTAAAATTACCAATAATCTATATTTTCTCTCCATTCGACGCAAAATTAGCATATGCAAAAGTGCCTTATCGCAGTTATCTCTTTGAGGAGTGACACGGTTCAGAATAAACACACGTAATTTATAACTGATTTGAAATTAACCAGTGCTCATCTTTTGAAGTTTTGTAATACAGGAACAGAAGAAGTTTTATGCATCTTCCCTTATTTTTCAACAGTAGTTCAGATCAATTGGTATATCCATCTCCTCGGCACCTAGCTTTCACTCACGAGTCCAAGAAGGACGTCACAGCTGTATGGCGCAGTGTAATTCAATTCATTTTTGGCTAACTGTATCAATTACCAAATGTTAAGGGTGTAATCTACATGTGTGTGAGTGTGTTTTGTTTATTTCTCATCTATCAGTTAGCTGCCATCACATCGAACGATGTTACTCTTCGGTTCAAACTTTCTTGTAATATTGTATCCCACAAAATAGTTCCAAACACCTGTATAAACCATAATGAATTTCGGCACTGATATCACAAATGTTCGCTAGTATTTAACATCTTACTCTAAGCGAGTATAATTGTATACAACAATAGTATAAAGTAACATCGTGTTGTAAGTGGGTACAATTGTCTACTGGTACATAGTAACAGTTTTTTTAATCGAGTACAGTTTTCTCAGAGATTAATTGATCAATCTATTCAGCATTAAATTGAAGGTGAGACCGATATAAAGTAAAATCAATAATGTTCGTGACTTTTTTAAATTCGTTGATTTCATGGGTAATCTTTATCCACGAATTCATAGATCCATGAAGTATATACAAGTTTGACATAAAGCAATTCTCCATGCTAGTGGTTACTCGTAGTACACGAATGTATGAACCCACGAAATGGTAGTTTTTTCGGGAAACCACGCAATTTCGACCCCATTAAAATATCTGATTTCACAGTAGTTATACTGATAGGAATAACTGACTTCAATCTTCCAAGCATGAATACTAGACTAGATATAAGATACGATTTATTTCTAGGAACACAGGTAACCCAATATAACTTCTCGTGACATTACCATAAATACCTAAAAACTCTGTTGTTTCTTAACAAGATATTTCCCCTGAATAGTGTTTTCCTAATTGTCTCGACATTTGTTTTTCTTTTTGGTAATGTGATAAAAAAAACACCTCTAGGGATACTGTAAAAAACGTCATGTCAGACCCCGAGAAATATTTTTTAGTTTGCTCATCATAAATCCTCTAGATATATTAGCTACCTTTTATATTGAAAATATTTGTAACACTTTCTAAATACCCTTTACACATAACAGTTGTTAGTATTTTTCTGACAATGGATTGAATTAAATATTATCTATTGATAATATATTACGTTATTTCTAAGACAGTATCAAAACATTTCTCAATGATTCATTTCTTTCTATATAATAATTTGATACTTTCTGATATTGGTTGAGCGACATCAAAATCCTTTTAAGAACGCCGGAAATGACGTAATTTCCGATCCCGTTTTAATGTTCATTTCGACGCTGACAAGGTCAGGGTTGTACGTGCCAAACACCGGGATGAGAGGTTCCGAAAAATCGATTCCAGTGAAGGTATGAAGTTTCTTCTCTCGCTTTGTGTCAGACACTGTCCATTTCCTCCTCTTTGTGTCAACCACCAGACCATACGTCACATCGACCGTCAGACCTGCCGTGTTGTCCGACAAAGGAACATAAGTCAAAAGGTCACGGTTATGCCAGAATTCTTGTGCTAGTTTTCCGTCCTCCGGGTATCGGGCGACATAACATGACCGTGAATGTTCATGACGTTCCACTGTGTGGTGTTTGTCGATGTCGTCTGCTCGACCAATCCCTAATTCGAACACGAGCCATGTTTCTTCCAGTGGTTGATGTATTGTGAACGACACATCGACCTCGTAGTAATATTTCCCGGGTTCTTTGAAGCCAAATGTACCCACGATGCCTTTGTACTTTTGAAGCTGTTTAGAGCTGTTTGGAATACCAGAAGGGCTACCCGACTTCCGATTTCGGAGTTGTTTTCCGTCAATAGATACCTCCCTCTCAGTGTGGATGGTCTCCACGTCGAACACGAAGTAAGGACCTAAAAAATTTAAACATACACATTTTTGACACTTTAGGAATTGTGCAAAAAACAACTCTCGATGTTATCTAACATTGAATTCAAAAACAACTTTGGAATTTATTTTACAAATTCGAACTGATTGGCCTAACTTTCTTCAAGTAATCAGTAAATTGAAAAAAGAATTGATGACGAAACTTGTTATAGTAGAAACTATGCGCAATAACTGAAATAAAGGGCGACAAGGCCTTTACCGCAACAGACATATAATAAGAACAGGCAAAGGTTGAATAGAGTGTTCGCATATGTTACTATTACGACTGTGGCGCCCAAGACTACATTTCTATTAGTTAAAAATATCTTGCTCTATTATTAAAATAGCTTGTCGATTGTTTCGCGAAATTGAAGTTTCTTCAGCCACAAAGTGGTCACTAGTGATAACATGACCTATACACTAAGTTTATCTGATCAAAGTGGAGAGCTCGGCAATGCGTCAATCGAGATAAAGGTATGCCCTATTCAGTATAGCGCAAACTTTTGTCACAATACTGGTCTTGACATTTGGCTTTCAATGAACTCTGCTTCGCTACCTCATTGATGGAATCCAAAGAGATTATGTAGATTTTCTCCAATTCTGTTATAGTTGAAGAACATTCACTTACAGACAACGTCCCCAAAGATAACTGCTGATGATGGAGTAGTTTGGATAGACCTCAACAGTTCTTTCCCTTCCACATCTGAAAAGGCAATATTCATTCTTATTTTTTCTAACAAACAATCGTTTTATACAATTACCTCTGTTTGTAGTAATTTCTGGAATAAGCTAAAAACCCGTCAAAAATGTTATAGAACCTTAAATATCACTTATTTTTCTTCAATATATTTGAATAATACTAATTAATGTGAAATCACTCTTTTTTTTTTTTTTTTAAATATCGGTGATTTCGTGAGTAATCTTCATCTACGAATTCAGAGGCAAACGAAATATTTACAAGCTTGATATAAAGCAATTCTACATGCGAGTGGGCACTCGTAATCGACGAAGTTGTGTACCCACGACATGGTAGGTTTTTTCGGTAAACCACGAAATTTGGCATCACGAAAACATTATATTAATAGATACGTCATATTTATTATGTAAGTCTATGGCATGAAGATAAATAAACAGGTCTGGAGCGTGAATTAGTTAGGATATAACCAATATGGTATTGGGAGGATTTTATACAGAATAGGATATAGAATTAACGTAAACGATTAAAGACCGGAATGACATGTCTTTTTATCTTTCAGAACCACAACCCGTGAAGAAGTCTTCGTTTTACTAACATTTCTACTAACATTAACATTTCCGTAAAAAGGAGGGTTCAGATGATGTCGAACACTCTTACACAACCCGGTAGCCCGTGCCAGGTTCTTGGTATTAAGATCTGCTTTAATTGGACAACTCAAGAGTTGCTGAACTGTAATGGGCTAATATGATGTTGTTTTATCTAAGGAAGTCACATATCAAATGCAAGATTATAAAAGCGAATATTTTTTCAAATTCCTTGAAAATATACATTAAATTTAGGATTTCGTTTCCTATTTTTACATCGAGCTTCACAATAAAATATCTTTAAAAAAGTGTGAATTTTAACCACATGCAAACAAAATAAAAACTCATTTGAGATACTCTATTATTTATACATAATGTGTAAACAATCCACAATGGAAAACCCTGGATACATATTATAAATTGTGATATTTTTAACACAACAATGTTAGTCATTTTTTATTCATTTAAATAAGTATTGAATCCACATTAAAATCAAGGAAGTAACGAATACATCTCACAAAATATCGAGACAGATGAAGAGGAAAGGATGAAGCAAATTAATTGGAGGAGGAAAAGTTAATCAGTGTCTCTATGAGAAAACCATCATATACGATATTTAAAATGCTACTCTGTCTTTGCAAACTTTCAGAATCTCCATCAGCATTCGATACCGACAGGCTCTATTATCGATGTTTCATTTTATTGTGGGTATTACATACTTATGCTTACAAAACTTTCATCGTTATGCATTCGCGATATTATCCTTTTTCGTTTTTATTACAAGATTACAAAATAGTAAGTGTCAGCCAGAGTGTTAGTTGCTTTGATTTAATGCAGATTAGTTGTTATAGCCTATGAGTGTGTTAGTGTTGAGTATACTGAAAGTTGTACGGAAGATAGAAAAAGATGTGGCATACATACTTTTAAGTAAATATCTAATCGAATTGTTCCTCTTATTATCGAAATTTGAATTTCAGAACACCTTTGATTTGTATAGGAATAGTATGCCTTTTTTCTACGCTTTTGATCATATCGAGAACGATATCATTTCAGTATTAATTCTTAAAATATATCCAAATGTATCAATGGTAATCTAGAATTCAAAATTCAATTTAGTTCTTACTCTAACGCAGAAAGTAAGTAGTGTTGAATAAAAATTAATATGAAGCGCCTGTGTTAGAGAGAAAGTAAACAAGTTCCGCGAGCCTACTTGTCCTGCTGCCTTGGTGATGGAATCCTAACAGAGCTCCCTTGTCTCCGTACGGATAAGCACCTGAGTATACAATGACGCATCATCAACAATAATACCTATTGCGCATGCGCAGAAACTATAATGTCAATATCTTTCCTTTTCTAAGTTATTGAGCATTGTAAAAAGCTCAACAAATATTTTTTGAAATTGAAATGTTTGTTCTGGTAACAATTCCTTTCGTGTTAACAAAACCAAACTTTTAGAATATCATTAGTCTTTACATTGTGAACCTGCAACATCTCCTCGGCTGAAGTCAGTCATGCATTTCTAATTTGTGATTAAGCAACTAATCATATACAAAATCATGCATTATTTTATCAGAAACTTGCGAATCGATTGAAGCTTGATAATATTGAGAACACGATTTCGTTTTATGGAAATGGTTAGAACTAGCTTATCGTCATTTTCCATTTCGTATTAAAGAATAATTTATGCTTCTTTTATTATTAGACATCGGAAATTTTACTCAGTTGCTTTTATGTGACCGTTTTTTAAACACATAGTCAATGAGAAAACTAATTCCTCTTTTTGAATATGACACTAAAAGCGAAATATCGTCATATCGTCATCGTCAACATTTGAATTTGACCGATCTGAAATTCAGGCATTTTAGATTTACAATAGCAATGTTAATTTTTACAGAATAGACTTGTTAAAGCGCAGATTTGTTTTCAAACCCGCGTCAAGCTTCGAGCGACTGGCCCGTAGTGATTTATCAATTTAGTTAATGTGAATAATAATTATAAAAGGGCATGCTTCTGAGGTCATGCAATCTTTGTCATATGTCATAGGTAACTTACATGCATTACTCCACATGACATAGCGAGCTACAATATTAAAATGATTAATTGATTCCCGAATCAACCAAAGTGTTAATTATTTGTGAGGGACAGGGAAGGGATCTTTTAAATAGGTTCACGTGCATTGGGTAATATTGTTGTATTAAATCTTTGTTAAAACAAGTACTAAGTACAATAATCAGAATGGCTATTAAAAAATGACATCCGACTGACAGTCTAGGTTTGCTAGGTCTAATGACACAAAACAATCTTACGATTCTCGATATCATTTTATGTTATCAATAATATAATAATATACAACATTTGATACAGCGCCCTATCTAGCTAACATAAGCCACTCTAAAGCGCTTTACGGTACAAAGATATAGAATTAATACAATTAGCATATACATAAATCAATACAATTTTGAGGAATTCGCAGGAGCTGCCTTATCAGGCACTAACTACTAGTCATATGCCACCTGGCTAATATCTCCCTATGTGTGTATGCCTGTGTGTGTGTGCTGACGATGTAATGTGTTCTGTTTGTTGCGGGACCGTGCTTCCAACGGCATTATTTATAGTGCCACCTCACTTGAATGCTACAGCACAGATACCGCAACAACTATATATTTTTTATGAATACATTTAAGTGTCTCGTACGTCAATGTTAATGTTTTACCTGACTTTCTTTAAAAATGTAAATACAATTTGTATTTATATGTATTAACACGCAACACTCATTGTGGCGTTTTTGAGTAAATGGTTTAGTTGTTTATAACATTGACCTTCACATTTGATCATCACAAACGATGCTTGAAATAACTTATTATTGTTATTTAATTAATCACGATAATGATACACTCAAACAGTTTTTTTCTTAAGTTTTCACTTATTCTTTCGGACTTGAAAAAGTATGGGGGCACTCATAGAAACATTTTGTGTGGTGACTTAATAATTCTCTATAGCTTAAATCAGCTTTTTATGACATCATTTCAGATGTTAATTCATGAAGTCATTTGTTTAAGTTTAGTTATCTTGGCGTCATCATGACGTATTGATTATACACATGAATGTACCTGAAGGATGAGGATTTCGAGGGGACTTCGGTGTCGGCAGTGCTCCCTTTGGAGTATTGTTGAACTTATTCCCCGGTGACGTAGGGTTGGTTGGGGTGATGGGTTTGAATGACCTCTCTGGGGTCCCTGGCTCTGACATTGGTGGTCGTGTTGTCTTCTCTGTGGAATAAAAACAAAGTTTAAACAAATAACAATACATTCGGAAATGTCTCAGGACAGCGCTTCAAAAATTGAGGAACTGAATTCAAGAAATGTGTCATTCCTGGCTAATCATTGACCCAGTATTATGTTATTTGCTTATATTTCGCGAGACATGGTTCTTTGAGAATTTCTGCTAGAATGAATCACAAACAGATTATTTTGGTTATATCAATACGTGGGTTAATATTCAAGAAACAAAACAAAATATGTACATATACAACGAGGGTGTGAAAATGTTCGAATCATCAATAAAGGTTAATAGCCCTTAGTGAAATTTGTGTTCATTATTTGGAACCCAAAGTTATATGTTCCATCAACACTACAAACATATGCTGATTATTTATATTCTGCCTCGCCAAGCGTATCGAAATATATGTTGTCGGTTTGATACATGTATTAATCGATGTGACAGATTTATTGGAAGTTAGATTTTGGAACAGCGTTTAAACATCTCGTTACATCTTTGACGTGCAAGATTTTTTGATAATTGTAACGAGCCATCATCACTATAAGGTACCACAAGTCCATATTTGGAAAAAAGAACACACTGTAAGTGTGCCATTAAAGACAAGGTCGTAGAAAAAAAATTGAAAATGAAATATGATTCTGGCAATTGGTGGTTAGGAGCTTTTCTCAATGTCCTCTTGGAAAGGAAGAAAGCCCTCCAGATTCTGCGGAAGAGCCCCAAAATAGAGTAACTAGAAGTGGTCAGACTGTTATAGTATTCGACGGAACCTTATAGGACTATATTAATTTATAAATGTGATATCTATGATAAAGAATGCATCAATGCAGTATTGTTCAGTGAAGATGCCATTCATCGACACAGTAGCAGATGAAATACGAGGAGAATGTACTCCAAAACGTTAGAAAACTATGCTTTGAAAAAACACTTCTTCTCATAAAGATCAGTACGACTAATTTCGAATAAACTGTCAGAAAATATGAACACCTAACGTAAATTCTTTCAAAATGAACTGGTTGGTCACTGGAAAAATCAAAATCTCTTCTTCAATTAACGTGCAGCAATGAAATTTCAGGAAAATTTGTGCATACATGGTTAAATGATGAATTGAAACACTATTTTAATTCTTTGGTGAGTATGGTTTGGGGGACATTTTGGAAATCTTGAAATCGAAATAAACATCTCTTAACTTATTATTGTTGAACTTGTAATTTCGTCTTAAGTTAAATCAACTACATATGATTAATTTGCAATTTCTCTGAAACTAATATTGATTGTGAAAAAGAAAATAGGAAAAATAAGAGAAATAGAATTCCAGAAACAGAATTTTGAAGACAGTACTTTGAATCTATACAGAACATGAATTATGTGTATGAACATATATGGCAATACTTGCTTATCACATCTTAAAATTAAGATCTCTTTAACACTGTAGCCAAACTATTAGAGAATGACAATGCAATGTTTTATACATAGAGTAACCTCCCCTTTCGTTTTGGATGTTGCTGTAGTCGGGCTGGACCACGGAACTTCAGCTGACCAGATAGATCAGTCAGTAAGAGCGATCATATTATGTTGGGGATTCTGGGATCGAATCTGGTCACGCTGCATTTTTCTCTCAGAACACTACTGATATCTTTTTTGCTAGTTAAATCTTTATTATTTTTCATAAAAGTCATACATGGTGTGGGAGTCTCTTCAGAAAGTATTTATTAAAGTTATTGTCAATAAGATAAGCATGAATATGTTTTTATATTTAAATGTTGGGTTAATGATACCTGTCTCATTGCAGGCAAAACACTGTTTTTTTTTTATTGATATATTTTTATGCATAAAGAAACCTCCTAATAATTTCGATTTAGAAAAACAACTGTGATCGGGCGGGGCCAGAAAGCTTCAGAAGATCACTTTTCTTTAAGGTTTTCACTGTGTTATGGTTATCCTTAACATGAATAATAATGATATGACGTCACACCACATGTAAACCTAAAGCTAATTTATAAAAATATAAACGCAATGACAGATTTAGGTTAAAAACAGCGTACTAAGTAACACACAAGGCATGCTTACTTACCTTAATCATTGATATTGCGAATGAAACCAACACTATCTTACATTTGTCATATATTTTACTACTAGGAACACACACAAAAAATAATACTTTCACCGTAATATTTCTAATGAAACCCTCCTTCTAATAAAATTTCACTTCAACTCCAAATATATGCCCTTATGCTCAAGCCAGAAACTAAAACTTACCTTCTTCTTCACAATCTGATTTTTTTTCAAACAAAAATGCATTCTAATTAAGAATATTTAAGAAGGCTTGGTCTTGTCACTCACCTAATTATTGAAATATTCAGCTGTGTGTTTACTAGAAATAATACGGTATATTAGTAATTGACAGAATCACTGGTTGTCCAAAGAATAAGAAGCAAACATTTTGTAAAACATTTACGATGCATAGGTACAACCAAATTTCGTTGATATCTCACAATAAAATTAATCGTTTTTACTTGAAAACTTTTCCCTTACACGAATATCTTTGAACAACCAAGCTTCTCTGTCCACTGAACACTTGTAAGCGATATTTAATTTATACAATAATACAAGATCTCTCATACATACCAACACCCATCCTAACTGGTAATTCGCCCTTGCACTCTAGATCTTCTGTGAAACATAGTGTAATAATGGATGACAGTGATGAAGAATAGTGTGAAGAATAATTTGAGAGAGAAGAAAAGAAAACGTTGGTGGATATCAAATAACAAAATGCAGAGTGCACAGTAACGAACAAGCTACATAGAATACACATGGGTAACAGACAAAAAAAATACTTTTTGCATTTTAAGATTTGTGCATCGATGTCATTAATGATTATTGATAAATATATTTACTGATTTATTTTAAAATAACGATTTAAATCAATCCTACCAAAATAGCTTAAATTAGAATGAATCAAGTTTGACATGCACTTTTTTCTCGTAAAAAACGCGAGTGTATTCAATGTCTATGTTATAAGAAAGTTTTTTGTAACAAACAGTTTTATCATAAAACAACACTTTCATCTGCTACAAAACAACTCAGGTCGTGCTATTTAATGATATACGCAACCATGAATGTGGCGAATAGTGAGTTCATGTGAATAATAGTTCTTATGAATAAGAAGGAAAATGTGAAATTTGAAAATGAAAATGTTAAGATAAAAAGTCAAATTCTTGCAATCAAAATGTAACTAATAGGAATTAAACGTTCGCATCAACCCAATACAAATATAAATGTGTTTGTGCATGAGGACTATTGTGTCTACTTTGTGTCTATCATTTCTGGTCATATTTTGAAAATTACACACAATAAACCTTTTTCATAAGCAGTAGTCATTATTGCAACGATGTAAAAACCCAAGCAAACACTATTCAAAAGTTTTTTTCGAAAAATAAAATATTCAAATATTCAAACTATAATAGATTGCCCGCCCTACTTTTAAGAACATTGGTTCATGAAAATGAAATGTTGACTATCAAATATACACTATATCTAAATTGATACAATTACGTATTAATGACACAAAATGTTGTGCTTGATTCATTGTTTCGTTTTCGAAATAAAAAATGTTAAAAATATATGGAATTTTATTAACAAATTCTGTACATATTGTGTACACATTCAGTGATATTACATCAGTACTGAAAATGGAACGATGGAACTGATCTCTAACGGTACTAGTTTATCAATGTGTAAATAAAGACGATACATCTATCGTCAAAGACAAAACACTTTGTTTACGTACTTAGGAAGTCACCCAGGCCCATTGGCGAAGACTTGGAGTCACTTTTGAAGATATTTGCTGGTGCTGGTCTCAATTTCCGCTGCAAGTCGCCATTGGGTTTGACTTGACCTGAAACATGATAATAGAATGTTGCATGTTACCTTCACAAGAACATACCAAACGAAAATATATATGTGACAATAGTATATCTTTCTCTGTCGGTGAAAGGTCTCGAATGAAATTCTATACCAATACACACAATGTATATAGAAACAGCAACAAAAATAAGGGAATACCGAAGCGCAAATAAAAAGTGGATAAATGAATCTTAACAAATGAAAGGTTTACAAAGAAACGATTGTACAAGAAGAGTGAGACCAGGTGATTCGGAAGGAAAAGCGTCTTCAGAGCAGAATTTATTTCTCAAAGGTCATTGATGTTTTAGAAGAAACTGCGATAAATGGTAAACTGTGACATCGCTTAATATATTCAAATAACCTCGCTTAAGATATTATTTAAATAACCTGTCGGCATACCAACTCTTCCACTGGGTGACTTGTCCCTCGGGTGAATCTCGCCCGAAATCCCGTTGACCGTCGGCGTCGGAGGAAGCTGTTGCTGCCTCGACTGACGAGTGGCGATGATGTCATCCCGAACACTTTGCCGGGCGTCCTTAAGTCCATGATCCAGTGGAACGCTGGTTTGTCTTTGGTAGGTGGGCTTTTCGCCTGGGCTTGGAACACTTGCTTGCTTCTGATACACTGGCTTGTCAACGACAGGGTTTGGGGCACTTATTTGTTTTGGAAATACTGGTTTTTCCGTAAAACTCGGCTGGCTTATCTGTCGTTGAAAGGCCGATCGATCGGAAGGTGCATACGTATTGAATTGTCGTGATAGTTTTTCTGGCTCTTCTTGTTTTGTGATTTCCTTTTCAGGAGGGCTTGGTGGGAGGTTGTTCGTTGTTGGGTTTTTTTCGCGAGAGGTTACTACTCCTATGTTTTTCACAAGCTGTATAAACGACTCTTCGATGAAGTTTTGGTAAAAACGCAGCGTCACATCCTCTTTGGTTGGGGCAGTGAAAGACAGGTTTTTCAGCTCTAGCAGTCGTTTTAAGATTGTATTTTTCAAATGCAGAAATTCTGTAGGATTTGTATAGGAGACAGCGCGAGATACGAACTCGTTGGCAGTTTGAACATTCCCAGCATATGACTTCAGATGGTGTAGCTTCTGTTGAAGGTCTCTTTTCTTTGAAATACACTGATTCTCAAGTTCTCGATGGAGCTGGCTTCTCCTATCGTTAACAACTTGAGCAAGGGTATTGAATGTTGTATCGATTTCTTCAACGATCTCGCTTTCCTTTTCTTCAAGATCATCTAGAAGACGCTGAAGGATGTCAATCGATTCTGTAACAGGACTTTCCTTCGTGTTAAGTTCACGAACCACACTCTCTACCACAGACTTACTGTCCTCATACACGTCAGTCAGGTTCCTAATAAGATGCCCATTTGTTTGGTTATGGTCGCAAACAGCACATAATGTGCAAACAGGCCTGTCGCATCCCCTTCGATCGCAGTAGAAAGTGTATACCTGGTCTTCGTGGCCGGGTTTATCGCAAGTGTCGCGTCTATGGAATTCGTCAAGTCCGTAGTCCTGCAAGTCGTCGACAGAAGTTATAGCGTGTTTCCTCGTTAACTGGGTACGCTTATGAGCACTGGAGCAAACTCCACACATAAAAACGAAGCATTCTTTACAGAAAGCTTCGGCAAGGTCCTGGTCCGGGCAGTCAGTACATGGTATTTCAGTTGGCTTTCGTTGGACTCGGAGGAAGTCGATGAAATTTCTAGAAGCACTGTCGACCGGGAAATCCGTGCTAGATTCATTACTGGATTCGTGCCGCGTATTACATTTTGGACACTCAACCTCGCGTTTGACCGTCAGATCGTCCAAACACGAGGAGCAGCAGGAATGTAGACAGAGAAGAACTCTTGGTACACGTTTCTCATTGTCGTACTCCTTGGTGCAGACGCTACACACGACGAAATCGTCATTAACGTCCTCCATTGTTCAGAAAATATGCTGCAAATACAAAAACGCCAAATTTTATAAATATCATATATTCACTTGCAGTGCGAAAAGTGATATTACCTTTGAATATTTGTGTGTTACAAAGATACAATGAAGATTCCATTAATAGTGTATAATTATACCATACCACAGTGTCGGCAATAAAAGGACAAAAAATATTATAATAACAGCGGACGCAAAACCAACAACATAAATCAATACGACCATCCTCGCTAGCCAAGGGTAACGATCCGGTACGATCCGGTACGATCCGGTCTACCTTGTCTCAGACCTGATCGTAATCCTTGGCTAGCGAGGATGTAAGTGAAGGAAATTCTTTACGAATTCATATCAGAACAGGAATCGAAAACAGACACTCCGAACGTATACAATATAGAGCAACATAGCGAGTCAAAGTAAAATACAAGGGGTTAGGGTAAGAATATGCACGCACTGTCATTTTGCTGTTTACATTTAACAAGTTCACTGTTAACTTTCGTTTTTTTTCGCAATTGCTGGCTACGTAGCGTAACTTACCAGAAACCAAAAAAACACGTGGCTTCAACTTACCGCGAAAATAAAACTGACGAGAAAAATTACCCTGTATACAGTATTAATTCCCATTTAGAGTTAACCCTATAGAAGTGAGGCTAACATAATTTTATCTGAAAAATATTTAGTTATGAATGAAACCCCTCACCATATTTTAATTAGTTATATTTAAAGTATGGACAACCTGTTTAGTGAAGGTAAATTACCTTTAAATCTGTAAAAGGAAATTGATGTATGAAATGAGGGAGCAAAAACCGTTTGACAATTTCCTAGTCGGGACAAACAGATAAATTTTTCATTTGTCATAAGAATAATCAAATTCATTCAGAGGGAAAATTACAACTGCAGCATATTTAATATAAGAATTAGGTTACAAGTAGATTTTTGTATTCCTTTAATATTTGTATATGGCCCTACAATGAGGTTTCATTAAATAACTATTATACATGCTAACCTTATACTCATAAATCATTCTTAATATATTTGAACGTTCCAATACTGTACCCTCGCTGAATGTCTGTCCTTTGCAAGCTAAGCATTTAAATGTCCTGAAGGGATTAGAGGTCGTTATCAAATCTTATCGAGAGAACTCTATTCAAATCAATCAATAACTGTCGGTATGTAGGTTATTTTAGTGCCCAAGTGATTGACATTTGTGAAACATGATATAGCACTGCAAGAAAGCTGAGGCCAATAACAGTTAAGATTGCTTTTTATCGTTAATGTTGATATATTAAATAAACATAAAAAATAATTGAATAAATAATATATGTGTCCTTCGATTTAAATTACATATCCTCCTTCTACACGAGTAATAGTGAAAAGGGCTATACCGTACAGGACAGTTAAGGTTTATGCAATCAAAATTCATGAACTGTATGTAATATCATGTAAATCAGTGATCTATCTAGTATACTATGAAATCAGATATTTTCGTTGGGCCCAAATTTTGTGATTTCCTGACAAACACCATTTCGTGGGTACATAACCTCGTGGATTTCGTCAGTACCCACTCAAACGTAGAATTGCCTCATATCAAACTTATTACTTCGACCTATGAATTCGTGAATGAAGATTACCCACGAAATACAACGAAATTAAAAACCCTACGAAAATTGTTTCCATCTGATAGTTCCCAGTCTAGCGGTTTACGTTAAGTAATGGTTCTGCACGTACCTCTTGTATTACAATATCTGTATAGTTTTTCTGACAGTTTAAGTTAAATAGACAAAATGAAAATAAAAATATCTTCAATACACAGAACAAAATCGTAAATTAAAGAAATAACAATCGGCACTGAGGATACACCAAAACAAAGGGTAGAGCATCATCAGCCCAGACAAAACAAAGGGTAGAGCATCATCAGCCCAGACAAAACAAAGGGTAGAGCATCATCAGCCCAGACAAAACAAATCCCATCAAAGTGAAACCACGTATAAAAACAAAAATTCGAAATGTACTCCTGGTCGTCATTTCAATATATTTTTGGTATTGCATATCTCATATATTTGTGCTCGAAAGTAGCTGAGTTACATTATGAGTTAATACGTAATGTATAATCCCTTATATTGATAAAAAGGTTGGTTGTAAAAGGTTTAACAGCTAAGGTCATCGTAAACGTCTTTAAATGGCCTTAGCTTTCGATAGGACGTTAAACCGTCTACAACCAACCATATATCAATATTAAAATTGCTATGGGAAAATATTTTTCTGGTAATATATAAATTCATCAAGTTTAAACTACAATTCAACTGGTTCTTTGATCATCAGGAGAGCGTAATATATAGGTGTTTTTGTTGTTTTATCTCGACTGCTGTCAGTCATATTGTTTCGTACGTTGATAAGAAAGCTTACGACTGTATACTTATACATATTTATTGGTGTGTGTTTAAGTTACACAAAGTTTATATATGTTCCTACATTTTTGCAGTATATTGTTACCTCCGTCCCTATAATGAAGTTAAATGACTCTAACCAAACGCAAGCAGGGCCCCACACATACAGCCATGAAAGTTTGTTTTCCTGGTTGGGCCAGTGTATGGAACTTATTAACAAACACAGTCCTAATCTAAGCGATATGCAATCTTATACACACACCTACCCATGTATAAACGGACAATGGAATCCCCTGATTGCCCAACACATTTTATCACAGCTATGCAAACGAAACGTTATAATACGTACAGGTAGGTAAATTGCTAGGTCAATACCAGATGAATGCGAAGTATACATACATTCATTGGAGGTCAGTGTGTCGCCAGGAAACCCAGCAGGAAGCGATATCAGAACATTGATAGACTATTCATCAGCCATGCGTTCAGACCCTTCAACCATTTGTAAAGTGTCGTTTAGTTAATTTGGGTTATTTATGACGTCAAAAAAAGGATTTTTTCAGGATATTTTTCACTTTGGCTTTTTCATACGATCGAATTATAGAACTTTCCAATGCGAAGATTTATTAAGAATTTCGTTTTATATGTTCCATTGCCATGATGCTGAAGTTCACATTTTGCATAGTAATTAGGTTTTCCTTCTGCACTCAAGATTCACAAATGTATCAAAAGGTCAGTAAATAAGGACAAAATTCAGCGTCAAAGTCGATACTAAAAGAAAACAACAGGAACCGAGGAAACACAAAAACAAAAGACAATAACAGGAACTGAGGAAACACAAAGACAAAAGACAATAACAGGAACTGAGGAAACACAAAGACAAAAGACAATAACAGGAACTGAGGAAACACAAAAACAAAAGGCACCAACAGGAACTGAGGAAACACGAAAAAAACACAACAACAGGAACCGAGGAAGCACAAAAACAGAAGACAACAACAGGAACTGAGGAAACACAAAAACAAAAGGCACCAACAGGAACTGAGGAAACACGAAAAAAACACAACAACAGGAACCGAGGAAGCACAAAAACAGAAGACAACAACAGGAACTGAGGAAACACAAAAACAAAAGGCAACAACAGGAACTGAGGAAACACAAAATAAACACAACAACAGGAACCGAGGAAACACAAAAACAAAAGGCAACAACAGGTACTGAGGAAACAGAAAAACAAAAGGCAACAACAGGTACTGAGGAAACACAAAAACAAAAGGCAACAACAGGAACCGAGGAAACACAAAAACAAAAGACAACAACAGGAACTGAGGAAACACGAAATAAACACAACAACAGGAACCGAGGAAGCACAAAAACAAAAGTCAACAACAGGTACTGAGGAAACACAAAAACAAAAGGTAACAACAGGAACCGAGGAAACACAAAAACAAAAGACAATAACAGGAACTGAGGAAACACAAAAACAAAAGACATTAACAGGAACCGAGGAAACACGAAATAAACACAACAGGAACCGAGAAAGCACAAAAACAAAAGACAATAACAGGAACCGAGGAAACAAACAAAAAAGACAACAAAAACTGAGGAAGTACGACAGCATAAGACAACAACAGGAACTGAGGGAACACGGAAACAAATGGAATGACGTCATTAATACGTCAAATTAACAAAATAAGTGAAACCTGGCGCTCAGGTTTACCTTGTATTGTAAATTTCAAGATGGTTAAAATTGGACTGGACTCCATACCTGTGTTTTATATAGAGCAGGCTTTAATGTTTTAGTGTTACTGTTTTCTGGCGTACGATACGTCAAAGTCATGTCAATAGCTCGTGTTTAACCAATCTCTTGTTACTGTCCAAATACTGTATGGAAAGTATTACGGATGACATAGTTATGATTTCTAATACAGGAGTTAAACACATGACTGAAGTAGGGTTTGGCATCCTGATTAGACCTCTAGGTCGAGACTCAGAAATTTCAGTAAAGACTAGTGAATCACCTAGCGTAACTAAGTGGATTTGATATCTGTTATTACACTATTTCTGACTGATAGATTATATTTTTTTTAGTATTATTGCTTAGAATAGAGGTATGTTACATACTAATGTCAAAAGGTTCTTCATCATATTTTCTATGACATAGGACTAGTAATGACGTAGGACTAATGACGTAGGACTAGTAATGACGTAGGACTAGTAATGACTTAGGACTAGTAATGACGTAGGACTAGTAATGACATAGGACTAGTAATGACGTAGGACTAGTAATGACGTAGGACTAATAACGACGTAGGACTAGGAATGACATAGGACTAGTAATGACGTAGGACTAGTAATGACGTAGGACTAGTAATGACATAGGACTAGTAATGACGTAGGACTAGTAATGACGTAGGACTAGTAATGACGTAGGACTAGTAATGACATAGGACTAGTAATGACATAGGACTAGTGATGACGTAGGACTTGTAACGACGTAGGACTAGTAACGACGTAGGACTAGTAATGACGTAGGACTAGTAATGACGTGGGACTAGTAATGACGTAGGACTAGTGATGACGTAGGACTAGTAATGACGTAGGACTAGTAATGACATAGGACTAGTAATGACATATGACTAGTAATGACGTAGGACTAGTAATGACGTAGGACTAGTAATGACGTAGGACTAGTAATGACGTAGGACTAGTAATGACGTAGGACTAGTGATGGCGTAGGACTAGTAATGACGTAGGACTAGTAATGACGTAGGACTAGGGATGGCGTAGGACTAGTAATGACGTAGAACTAGTAATGACGTAGGACTAGTAACGACGTAGGACTAGTAACGACGTAGGACTAGTGATGACGTAGGACTCGTAATGACGTAGGACTAGTAAAGACGAAGGACTAGTAATGACGGAGGACTAGTAATGACGTAGGACGAGGAATGACATAGGACTAGTAATGACGTATGACAAGTAATGACGTAGGACTAGTATGACATAGGACTAGTAATGACAAAGGACTAGTAATGACGTAGGACGAGGAATGACATAGGACTAGTAATGACGTAGGACTAGTAATGACATAGGACTAGTAATGACATATGACAAGTAATGACGTAGGACTAGGAATGACGTAGGACTAGTAATGACGTAGGACTAGTAATGACATAGGACTAGTAATGACGTAGGACTAGTAATGACGTAGGACTAGTAATGACGTAGGACTAGTAATGACGTAGGACTAGTAATGACGTAGGACTAGTAATGACGTAGGACTAGTAATGACGTAGGACTAGTAATGACGTAGGACTAGTAATGACGTAGGACTAGTAATGACGTAGGACTAGTAATGACGTAGGACTAGTAATGACGTAGGACTAGTAATGACGTAGGACTAGTAATGACGTAGGACTAGTAATGACGTAGGACTAGTAATGACGTATGACTAGTAATGACGTAGGACTAGTAATGACATAGGACTAGTAATGCCATAGGCCCCGTAATGACGTAGGACTAGGAATGACGTAGGACTATTAATGACGTAGGACTAGTAATGACATAGGACTAGTAATGACGTAGGACTAGTAACGACGTAGGACTAGGAATGACGTAGTACTAGTAATGACATAGGACTAGTAATGACGTAGGACTAGTAATGACGTAGGACTAGTGATGACGTAGGACTAGTAATGACGTAGGACTAGTAACGACGTAGGACTAGGAATGACGTAGGACTAGTAATGACATAGGACTAGTAATGACAAAGGACTAGTAATGACGTAGGACTAGTGATGACGTAGGACTAGTAATGAAGTAGGACTAGTAACGACGTTGGACTAGTAACGACGTAGGACTAGTAATGACGTAGGACTAGTAATGACGTAGGACTAGTAATGACAAAGGACTAGTGATTTATCTTTTTAACTATGACTTTGTACTACCAAGCTATATACTTAGTATCTAACCCTGCCTCAGGCCGTCTTTATGCGACATGACATTTACTCCTGACCCATTTAACTTCGTTGTTTATATATTAGTTTATTTCCTGTCTGTACCGAAATAGAGGTTTTCATATCAGCTTAAGGTCCGTATCACTTAATATTTACACTATGAGATTTAACTGAAGTACAGGTCGTCCTCATGATTTCATATTTAAACTAGTAGACACTGACGTATCATAACAAGAAATACGGTCATTGTCACGCCCGTATTTAGGTGTAATTTTAAGGCTCCTCGGTTGGAAACCCTGGCTATGTAAATTATATTGCTAAGGACAAATCTAACCAGAAAATCAGAGAGTCCTTATAAACCGTTCTTATTGTTATCTCGTTTACTTTATGGTATTGTTTACACTGTTAATTTTGTCAGCCAACATTTGAATGTATTATAAATGTACTATTTTAACACCGTAGATTGATAGTTCAGAAACCAGATTGCAACATTTAGGATAATAGTTCTGTGAATACACTTGTTGTTTATTGAAGGCCAACAAAATGTAAGTTTCGGGACCGACCCTGGTTTTTACCTCCGACCCTAACAACGGAAGCGTCTTTATGACACCTCTCTATTGTGTAGGCAGGTATACATTTTTTTTTATTTAAAACCCATATTATGATTTAAAATACCTAAAAATACAATTGGTCTGAATAACTATATTTGGTGATTTTGTGATTTCTTGAATTAGCACCCACCCCGTCCCTCAAAAAATAGATAATACAAATTAATCCTCCGACCTACCCTAACACAAATGTAAACATTTATTAGCACAGGCGTTCCAGCCATTGGTCTGTCACTGCATGGAATACATCAACATGGAAACATCTTTCCAAAAAAAATAAGAGTCTTTCAATAAATAACCTTATCCATTTGTTTTACCGTTCCATGTGGTAAGAATGTCTTGTTTGTGATGGGCGAGTGGGGTTTGTTTTTAAATGCCTCGTGTAGGTAAGTCCACAGACAGGCGACTGACACAGACCGCAGTATCATCTTA
The DNA here is from genome assembly GCF_002113885.1 of Mizuhopecten yessoensis. Lineage (NCBI taxonomy): Eukaryota > Metazoa > Mollusca > Bivalvia > Pectinida > Pectinidae > Mizuhopecten > Mizuhopecten yessoensis. The sequence goes on from NW_018408882.1 coordinate 573,087, forward strand.
CGATGTGTATCTATCGAGGCGCGGGCCAGTACGACACATAAACCACACGCCATAGTGTACCCATGTATCAATCGAACTCAGTTCTAACCAATCAAATGCATCGTTAGCTTAGTTGACACCTTGAATCGATGTATTTGAAGATCTATAAACTTGTTCCGTACATTTTCTTTTGTCTTTTCGAATCTCAACACATGCAATGTGTAAAGTAACTTTTCAAAGTGCACTGGAGAAAATCTCTCTTGGATTAATGGCTACCTATAATCGTGTTTTGAACTGGTATCTGACGTCATAAAATTTAAAACACCTTTTCGTATGACCTTGTTATCATTTCATGAACAATTATTATAATATATTTTAATTTAGACAATAATCATAATGTACGTTTTTTTAATTCAAATTTACTACCACTATTCTCAAATTTGTTTATCAATATTTATTTCATAATATTTTACTTATTTTAAGACAATACGGTTAGACAGAACGTGGTTAGTCCCCTATCTATACAGCTGGTGTATCATATTACCCTCCATTGTACAGGTATATCGAACTACTGATCACAAATCAGCTCAAAGCCTAATGTCAAATAGGCCACCGTATACATTCTTTAAATCCAATGATAGATTTGATTATATCCCCGAACAGCTCTATGAATGTTGGGTACTCGTGTGTGTGCTATCCTCTTATGGTGTATTTATTTGTAAAAATCCCTTTAAATATTCAATACAAGAAAACAACATAAGCTGAAGAGTTTAAATCTCCACAGGGTAACGCCAGACTCGTTAATAAACTCACGTCTTAGCCGCCACGGCTCCGTTGTTATACTTAATACTAGTTTTATTATTTATAAATAAACTGACAAATCCGTTCATACATCGGCATAATCCCCTAATGTAATGAATACAATTGTTTACGAATCGTTAAAGACAAAATCAAATTCCAAGCGGATTTGTTAAAATTTTAAAAAGTTACAATCGTATTTATGTACACCTACACAGAGAATTGCAAGCTGTTTTCCATGGATTAAAGTCAGAACAAACTGTCCCCTTGTTTTGTATGCATGTGTCAAGAGTAAAATATGTATGTAATTTATTAGATTTTTTTACTAATAAATATATGTACAGAACGAACAAAATCTAATTAAAATACAAGTATGTGAAGTGTATCGCAGAGGAGTGGAATTACAAGTCTAATTTTAATTAGATTGAGAACGAACAGGGTTAAATAAAACGAAGCATGTCGTCAGCGATTTGGTAAGATCAATATACCGAGATACACGTGTGAATGTCATAAAAAGTAGGGCTAGAATAAAGTGTTATCGGGTACAATCTCCACCTAGCTAACACATGCTCAATATTGAACCCCGGATATAAAATCAGTGTTAATATAAACTTTATTTCATTCCAAATTAAGTTGCATTACATCACATAACATACAAAGTACAGAGGAATGGGATCCGGAAACAAGTTGAAATAACTTATATAAATCCGTTTCCGAGAATGTATCTCATTAATTTAGGGCATGATGGTATAGTTACTGAATTCTATGGAAAGAAATATAAACACTTAAAACAGTAGCTTACTTTTATACGTAGTTCAAGGGATATTTGGAATGAGAGTAAAAGAAAAGGGGTACAGGGTGGGGGGTGGGGGTGGGGGGGAGATATAGATGCCCGTGCCAATAAGAATAGAATGAGAAGAAATAGGTGATGTGAAACAAAGGATCGTTGTATAATGAATAGAACTTAGTCAAATCTTTTAGAATGGATGATGAAGGTTTGTACAGATGAAAAAATTAAGGCATTTTCGTCATCTGTAAGCTCATTATTCCCGAACAAAAGTAAATCAGTTGAGAGTGGATGATTGATTTCGTTAAATGTATGTAACCGTAGTTGAGAAAAAAGACAACAATGTAATAGATAATGTTCATTGGTTTCATTTGCTTGCATGCAAGAACACAGAGGACTATCAATTAGATTTCTCTGGTATAGATAAAACTTAAGGGAAAATCAGTGTTATATTTTACAACCTGAACACACTTATCTTAAGAGACGGGACAGCAAAAAAAACATCAAAATGATTGATATTCATTCGTAAATATAATAGTATTTGTATATGCAATAAAACTCCAGTGACATGAATAGATTTTTTTAAAAGCTGATATCGCGAACACATCATGAGGATATGACGCATAGTGATTACTTATGATTAAAGAACAAGTTTAATTAACTCAGCGAATCAATAAAAATATAAGTCTCATAAGTAATAACGACGTATGACCAACATGGGCACTGGGTCCAAACAAATGTTCGTTGGGTGGGTATTTTTTAAAGAGATATATCGGCAAAGAAGGAATAACGACAGTGCAGACAAAAAAGGGGGCTGTTTGCGAAACAATAAACTGCATCCAGACGTTACTGGTCAGGATAGTAAGCTGTTACGATAAATAATTCACACGTAATAACAATCAGACCAGGTAATAATAAACCCATCAAACATTATAACTTGGAAGAAAAATCGTTGAGTCAAACTATACTTACTTTTCATCGCTGGTCTCCGGCAAAATAAGACTGGACACGTACGTCGTGTAGCAAGTGGTTTACGTTGAGGTGAAAATTTGATTCCATGCCAAAATTGTGACTTATTAGGTGTCCGCTTGTTAAAGCCCTGTTGTAAGCCGGTGCAGTTTCACGTACGATCCCCGCGGTAGAATGGTGACCGAGTTTGGACATGCTGGGTATACACGGGGTTCTGCCGAACACTAATAAGATATATTAGTGTGTATATACAGCTCTTTTGTGAATGTTAAGTAGACATAGATATCGCCTGCTAAAGCACTACCACCGATAGCCGTGTTTACGTACTCGGTATTCACATGTGGTGACGTGAAAAAGAAAATGAATTAAAAAAAAAATCCTAGCAGGAGCAATAAAATGCATAATCATATATTATTGATTACAAGAATGATCGTTTGATATATTAACCCCTAAAAGAAGTTGTGAATAGTTACTCGCAAAAGAACGAACCATCAGTATGTTCCTTCATACATACGGTATACAACTGTTTGTATGAACATATTTTTCATAAATGCAAGCTTCCTAGAATATATACTTATAATAGCATAAGGTATTTACTTGAAAATAAGTTTGCGCCGATTAAATAAAGGCCTTTCCTAACACAAAATCGCCTAGTTTACTCGTTGTAGGGGGTGTCGTGGATAACGCATTTGCCTTTCACCAGGGCGGTCGGGGTTCGATTCCCCGATCGGACGTGAAAGATGATGGGGTCACCTGCCCGACCACGTGGGTTTTCTCCGGCTACTCCGGTTTCTTCCACATTAATACCTCCGTTCGCCAACACCCGGGCCAACAAGAGTGATTAACATAAGTTGAAATAACTTAAATTCTTTCCTAATTGTTGTATATTATTTACACATTATGCCATGTAGATGTAAAATCATGGTTTTCTTATTTATGAACTCCCAGGCCCGTCACTGGGATCACATAATTTCTCTCCGCATCGATATGGACCGAGCTCTTACGTCATACCTAGTACACTTAGCAATGTAACGATGTCGTCTGACAAATCATATAGCCCATCCTTAGTGCCAGCAAACAGTCATCTTGAATTAAGAGAGCAAAAATGTGTTACCGTTATTTCTCAAACTGTACCTAAGGGATCTTTCTCAAATTTCCCAGGAAGGTTCCCAATCGTCCTTAGTTGTGCACATCGGATTTTGGGACTGATGAAAAAACAAAGATGGCCGACAGATAGCCACCTTGAACTTTGAGAGTTAAAAATTTTGAGTGCTATTTTTCAGAACGTAATTGAGGATTTAGGGATTTTTTTAAGATTCCACATGTACATAAAGGTTCCCCGTGGCCCGTGGTTTTGCATGTTGCGTCATGGGACTGATGAGAAAAACAAAAGGCAAATAGGCGACCATCTTGAAATTAAAGAGTTAACAGGTTGTTAGGCCCTTTTTTAGGAAGTGCTGGAGGGATCTTTCCGAAATTTCATATTTAATTTCCTCTTGGTCCTTTCATGTTTCTTACATAGCCTAGAACCTATGATGATGGTACGATGGTGACGCCAAGATCCCTCTGGGATCTCTTGTATCAGCCTATGACGATGGTATGATGGTCGGCGCCATGATCCCTGTGGGATCTCGTGTACCAACCTATATGATGATGGTACGATGGTTGGCGCCAAGATCCCTGTGGGATCTCGTGTATCAGCCTATGATGATGGTACGATGGTGGGCGCCACTAAGATCCCTGTGGGATCTCGTGTACCAACCTATATGATGATGGTACGATGGTGACGCCAGGATCCCTCTGGGATCTCTTGTATCAGCCTATGACGATGGTATGATGGTGGGCGCCACTAAGATCCCTGTGGGATCTCGTGTACCAACCTATGATGATGGTACGATGGTTGGCGCCAAGATCCCTGTGGGATCTCGTGTACCAACCTATGATGATGGTACGATGGTCGGCGCCAAGATCCCTCTGGGATCTCGTGTATCAGCCTATGATGATGGTACGATGGTGGGCGCCAAGATCCCTATGTGATCTCTTGTTTAATTACGCATAGGTCAATGAATGAATGACAACATCTTTTATGTTCACCTGTCACTTGTGGAGTGTACATCACTTCTAAATCTAAAGTTTTTGTTAAGTCCTTGGTAAACATTTACTCGTGAAAATATAACACAAACTTCTCGATACACCACTCGCCAGATCAGGGTGTTTACCAACATAAGTGGTTGTAGCTATCTCAATAATGGGTGTCATCACCCATGCTTAGTGTATATTCACTATATAACAACGTAGGGGTTGGTTTGGAATGCCCAGAAAGTTTCGCACGGACCGACTTCAAAATATTTTTTTATGAATAACTTCAAACACAATACCAATCTGACATCGATATTAAATATAACATTTGACCCAGAAAAGATTTAAGAAATATGATCTGAGATTTCACGTGACAAAGGAAGGTGTCAGATGGTATTGACGGGTCCTTTGTCGACGTGTATCGGTATGTACCCCAGACATACAGGGTGGCGTGGCTTTGTGATCAGTGTTAATGAGATAGTGTCTGTATTACAAAGTTATCAGATGGTCTCATTAACTTGTCTTTTAAGACAACTGACACAGTACAGTGAGAACAGTGTAATGACACAAGCTCTGTCATTTTACGTTGACTATTGGCGTAGGTCATCTATTTTCAACTTAGCCCAGTTATTAAGTGTAAGGGAATTAAATAATGTACGTAAATTTAATATCAAAGTTTTACTTTCTACACAAACAATGTCCGTTTAAACGTGTCGCAACATTTCAAGACAGACTGGTCCCTTTGTCAAGCTACTTGTATGACTATCACTCAGTCCTAGCTTGACAAAGGGACCAGTTGGTCTTGAAATGTTGCGACACGTTTAATACGTACATTGTTTGTGTAGAAAGTAAACTTTGATATCACATATTTCCAAACTGATGAATCTTATCGAATTTATGTAAGTTTATTTTTGAAACTATAAATATTAGATTAAGAAACCATCCTTACGTCCTTATATGTACAGTCGTAAGGGTATACTATTATACTACACGGTCTTACGATATAATATCCACCGGTGCCTTTTTATACTGTATCCTCTTAGCGCTGAATAGTGCATGCTATGACATATTTTGTAATTGGATAGATTATGAGCAAAATACTGAAGGCCGGATAAACAACTTGGACTTGATTAGAACCTAATTTCTTATCACACCTTACCTACCCGTCGCTAGCCCGAGCTTCATCACGTTAAAGGTGGAATCAGTTAAAAAAATTACAGATGAAAAATTCTCACTTTTTGGACGTGAAACTAACAATGCTTTTGGTATTGCGGGCCTATCTGGTAAATCGCTTTATTATTCCAGTGCATGTCTTTTTTTTTTACCAAAATAGTCGATGCTTGAAGGATGGAAGCACGAAATCTAATTATAAACTGATGATTGTAATTACAATAAGATAGTCACACAATCACATATATATCGGATACACGGGTCTATATTGCTGTGAAAAATATCTGTATCCAGTTATGTTTTGGGATTCCAACTGGCTAACCCGAAATTCGGGTGGAGGGGTAGGTGCATCATCGATTCTCGAGGGGTTACGCTCTCTGTGAATAGTAGGGTATAAGTAGGTGGGGTTTGTTGTTTGTGGTTTAGCTTACGATAACGTGCAGCGACTGTGTTGTTAATGATCTATGGATTATTGTTCCAAGATATCTTTAAAACAAGTGTTACTTAACTCATCATTTGGTGTCTGGGCCAGAGGAAGTTTGCGCTAATAGCTTTGATATGACTTTTATAAGAAAGAATAACAAAGATGAAATGAAATATAATCAACAACAGTGTTCCTAGTATAAAATTCAGCAGGCTAAACCGAGATTTGTACTTAGGACTGCATATCGTTATACTATCGCTCTAACAGACTTAAGCTACCTGGTTAACGAAAGCGTCCTGCCCCAACTGTTGTATCCAAAATGTAATTAAGGGTTAAGGACATTCCAATATGGCTGCCACACCAAACTGTATATCAAATTCTATAATGCATTCCGTTAGCATTAAACAATCCCTGTCACAAAATAATCCTCCTCCAATATTTCTCAAACATAGTTGAGGTACATGCACACTAAATTTCAGAAAAAAAAATTCAATAACTGTTGAAGCATTTGACAGGGCTTGTTCAATGCTAACGGAATGCATTATTGAATTTGATATAGTGTGGTGTGGCAGCCATATTGGAATGTCCTTAAGATCTATACACTTTCTTTCCTCACTTCCTGTCCGTGGTGTCTCCCTATGACCTTAGCTGTTGGGAGGATGTTAGAACAGTTTAGGAAAAGCAACTTTGATTCTGGTAAAGATAAACTTAAATTGTCATTAGATATTTGCCAGTGACACTTTCAAAGTTAGTTAACAGGACAATTTCACTATACACTGAAGAAGATCCAGATTAGGTGGCCAAAACAATCATTAAACTAGATTTAACTTGAAGCTTATTTACAAAGTTTGAAGCCCATTCATAGACAGTGACTAAGATTTGCTGGGGAAAGCTGTGTTACACTGTATTTTGTGAATTGTGGTCAATGTCAAATTGAGGGCACAGTTCCCGCGATGTACATGTATCCAAATGTTGATGCCCATTCATGAAACAGCAGCTAAGATATGCTCCAGAAACCATCATTTCAGCACTTTAGGTAAAGGTCAAAGGTCAAATTGAGCTCACAGTTTTAGGATGCAAACACACCCATGATGTACCCATGTACAAAGTCTGATGTCAATTCGTGAAATAGTGGCGGAATTTTGCTCCAGAAACCAGTCAGCACAGCCGGACAACAGAGACACAGACAAAGGTATAAATATTTACAGTAACAAAATAAGTACAAATAACAAAACAAGAGCATTTATTCAGAAGAGACACAAAATTTACAAGTATCACAAGAGATCTATAATACAGGAACAAGATTATACAATTAACATATGATTATGATATTCCTGAGACACCCAAATGTTCTTAGTCCAAACACATCTTTGATTCAGCCTATAGCACAAGTAATACTGAAAGACATTTTTTACAGTCACCTCATCAGGCAAAAGTATACCTGGAAACATAAAAATTGAATACAAACAATGAGATCAGGATACAAACATACTTAAATCACTCGGGCATAAAGGATGCATACAACCTTAAACTAGTTGGGGTTGAACACATTCAAAGGGTAGAATACCCTTATCCCACATACCTACATTTGATAAGACTTTTAATAACGATGATGTCAACAATTGTGCCATCTTGTTCCTAGCTGTTAGGATTGTTGGTAGGACTATAGTGGATTGTCATCACAGCAGTAAACAAAAGGCCTATGTATAGCTAGAAATCACAGGATTATCATTACCACAAGGATTTATGTCAAATTATCACAGACAAAAGTCTATATCAATCAATATATCTCGCTACATTTTGGTTAGAACTAGATAAACTAATGGATTTCTATATCAAAATCACAGCAACAGTACAAGGACTGACTGAACCACAGGTTTTCATGTCTTACAAACACAAGAAATATATATTACACTTAAATTATTGTACTGTACATCTGGTTCCTGTGTCCAACTGTTTCAGGAAATATCTGAAAAATCCCAGTGTTCAGGAAATATTAACAATGTTGAACTGTTCACTTCACACCTATTTAATGTCTAACTAATTTAGTTTACATCTGTAAAATCTCAGTGTCGGAACTATTTCAGTAAGAACTGTATACTGGATTTTTTTTGCTACAGTTCAATTTTTGCCTTTTTTGACCTCCGCAATAGAGGGGAATTTATCGTAAATGTTAATATCAGCAGTTGATCCTCTATAGTAATTACAGTGACGGGCAAAGGTTTCCTGGTATACAGTACCTAAAATGTCAAAATGTCCACCTTTTCAGTAATGCATGCCAAACCATGTTCAGTAAATATATGTACAATGTCAAAATATTTCAGTTAATATATGTACAATGTCAAACTGTATTCAGTATATATATGTACAAAGTCTAAATGTCAGTAAAAACATGTGCAATGTCAAACTGTATTCAGTATATATATGTACAAAGTCTAAATGTCAGTAAATACATGTGCAATGTCAAGCTGTTTCAGTAAATACATGTGCAATGTCAAGCTGTTTCAGTAAATATATGTACAATGTCAAGCTGTATTATTACATATATGTACAAAGTGAAAATACGAATGTATATGTATGTCAAACTCGTTGACTGTTTCAGTCAAAATCTGTAAAATGATAAACTGTTTCCAGCAAATATTTGAAAGATGTAAACTTGTTTTAGTAAATATCTCTGCGTCTTGCATTTCAGTAAGTATCAACCATCTTTTGTTAGACAGGTTCACTGTAGAGCCTAGTTTGTTGTCAGATAACACAGGTTTCAACATACCAGCAAACAGATCTAGATGTCCTATTGATATTATAACAGAAACACAACCTTGATTTGCTTTCAGAACAGTTGGATCTCAGCTATGACGATCTGTTTTAACTTTCCTTGAGACTTCTACTGAGGATTCCTACAGGCCAATGAACAGTTTACCAGTAGGGTTTGATTGAGTTCACACAAAGCTGTTCTGTGCCACACGTTATCGAATCCCCCCACGCATCTGGCTGAAGCTACTCGGGTCTTTGGTGGGTTTTGTGATGGCTGTTGTAGGTTTAGCATCAAAGCACTTCCAGAGTCGGATGGTCTCGTCGGCTGCGGCACTAGCTACTGTGGTGCCATCTGGGGACAGTGTCAGACACAACACCCTCGCAGTATGTCCTGGGATAAAAATGGTACACAATATCAACTTACACATCACGTTCAAGAAGCTGTTTCAACATTTTTACCCCAGAATGACTGTTAATGTTTTAATTGTAGAGTATTATATATGTTATAAAGATTAGTCATTCAATCAGTAGTGGACTTTCTCCCTATAATATGTTGATATGTTTTGTTGTTGAGAGTTTGGTCTCTAGCTTCTATAAAGCAGGTTTTTTTGTATCCCTGGATAAGGGAGATTAAAAAAATAAAACAACGAAGCATCACAGAGGAAAATACCTTTGTGCTTGGAGTGATCTGAAATACTAGGTGTGTAAAGCCACCGGAGGTCTATGAAGTCAAATATTTCATTTAAAGTAACTGACTCAACATGAACTTTCAAAAGAGGTAATGTTTGTGAACATCTTATCTACACTGACCTTGTTTTTGACGCAAAACAGTCAAAACACAAATTTGTACAAGAGGTGATATCAAAATTCTATTTATAGTAACTAGACATTCTTATTTTTGACTCCAGAAGATTGAGATGTGAACTCATACAGAAGATGATGTCTGTTAATACATACAAGATGTTTCATGAAAACTAGAAAATGCCTGTAAGACATGAACCCCCCTGCCGCTATGTGAAATTTGTTTCAGTGTTTGATAATGTTCTATAAATAGTTACAATGACTTTGATCTTGACACCCGGAAACATGTATGCATTCAAGGTATTATCATCATACTAAAAGTTTATAAACGGAGAAATATATAGCAAAATTTTCGATAAATAGCAACTGGCAGTGATCTTTGAAACATGAACCCATCCGAGGTATTTTCACATTTGAAATCTGTATAAACTTTTACAAAAAATCTGTTAAGAAATGAAGTAGCTAGGGTGAGGGCAATGAAGAAGGGACAGGACAGGATAATAAGATAAGAAATAAAGTCTGTAGATCAATGACGTCGTTGAGGACACATACTAGTACGTAAATAGATACAGGTGTGACACACCCTCAATGACCTGTCATGATCGTATAAAAATGTCTGGAAACTTACAGTAAGTGTAACTTCAAATAGCCGGGTGAATTCAATACGGGGAAAAATATTTTGAAATGAGCTGGGACAAAACTTGAGCAGGAAGAGTTGTTGCGTTCTACAATGAATTCTACAATACCTGTCAGTTCAGCCACTCGGGTCATTGTCGGGTATTTCCAGATGGTCAGCTGATTCTGTGAGTAGCCGTGGCCGGAGATGAGTTCTTTGTGTTCCTTTGACCATAAGATGGAGCAAACCTGAAGCAAGCATATTGTACAATATATATATTGAGTATTATGAGATAGATGTTTCAACAAACAAGAGGCCCATGGGCCTTAACGGTCACCTGAGTCCTACAGTATTTGTTTTTGATGTTAAAATATGTACCAATTCGAGTAAAAAATAGTTAAGTATAATGTTAACTTAACTTTGTCAGGACCATGAGCTGATCGTTCCTAGACCAATTTTAAGTGAGATCGGCCTATTAGAACTTGTTTTTAAGTTAGAAATAGGTATCTACAAAATAGCGGCTATGGCAGCCACATCATATTTCTGATTGACCCGAAAAATAATAACACTTTGTCAGGACAATGATTCGATGATTCCTACAAAGTTTCATTTCAATCAGCCAAGTAGAACTTTACTTTAAGTTTGAAATAGTTTTTCAAAATGGCGGCCGTGGAGGCCATATTGGATTTCTGATCGACCCGAAAAATAACAACACTTTGTCAGGACCATGAGGCGATCATTCCTACCAACTTTCAGTTCAATCGGTCCAGCAGAACTTGACTTTAAGTTTGAAATAGGTTTTCAAAATGGCGGCCGTGGCGGCCATATTGGATTTCTGATCGACTCGAAAAATAACAACACTTTGTCAGGACCTTGAGGCGATCATTCCTACCAACTTTCAGTTCAATCGGCCCAGCAGAACTTGACTTTAAGTTTAAAATGTAAAATGTTAACGGACGACGGACGACGGACGAAAACGGATAGCAATAGGTCACTTGAGCTAAAGCTCAGGTGACCTAAAAACGGCAAATGGTGCTACAGCTGCCTGATTGCTCATGTAAACCTTGTACAAGTTTAGTTTTTAGAATGATTCATTTTCATGAGATACAGTGGAATGACATTTTGTTTGGGGAAACGTTAATGTGTTTTCTGTGAAAACATATAATAAAGACCAGGATGTTGAAAAGTCACTGGACCATGAAACACGTCACATTTTACCTAGAAAACATCACATGTGCTAAGCATTTGTAAACATGTATGTTTTGTAAGGTTAGGTGATGGCAGTCATGTAGTATCTTGGAATCCTGACATTCTTTTATATTAAATATGTAAAATGATTTAATAAATTCATACTTTTGACTTCAAGTAAAAGCCACTTAAAATCTTGTTCAATTATCAAGTATATGTAGCGAGGGCAATTGAAATCTGAATTGACCGCCATGATTGAAACTTCGTCTCTCTTCCAATATAGGCAAGATGTGTATATATGTGTGTCATGACCCAATAGAGAAATTGTAGTAAGCATGGCGGCATCAGTAGTACTAAAGTCAGACTATATTTGTTCATACAGACCATATATACAAATGGATATTTGAGATAACATTAGGTTTGATCAGTCATGGCATGCGTTTCTGATTTTGCCCCCCCCCC
>NW_018408882.1:585179-585634 GCF_002113885.1 Mizuhopecten yessoensis
CCGACGGACTTGGTTAATTTTGTGAAATAGTTATTTCATTACAGTAAAGATTCTTTATTTCATGCATTACTTTTTTGATAACATTATCTCGCACAAGGTGTTAATCATATGTAATCTTAAAGATTGAACACTTTTGATGTGCTCCATTAGTTGGCATATGACTGATTCGTAATTCTGATGACACAATACATGATACTGATCTCTTCGTCAAAGCTCCGTTATCACAGCTAATTAAACCATAGAGTGATACCTAAGAGTTAGTGTCCACACAGCTAATTAAACCTTAGAGTGATACCTGAGAGTTAGTGTCCACACAGCTAACTAAACCATAGAGTGATACCTGAGAGTTAGTGTCCACACAGCTAGTTAAACCATAGAGTGATACCTGAGAGATACTGTCCACACAGCTAATTAAACCATAGAGTGATACCTGAGAGTTGGTGTCCACACAGCTA
>NW_018408882.1:589376-648496 GCF_002113885.1 Mizuhopecten yessoensis
GTGTCCACACAGCTAATTAAACCATAGAGTGATACCTGAGAGTTGGTGTCCACACAGCTAATTAAACCATAGTGATACCTGAGAGTTGGTGTCCACACAGCTAATTAAACCATAGAGTGATACCGGAGAGTTGGTGTCCACACAGCTAATTAAACCTTAGAGTGATACCTGAGAGTTAGTGTCCACACAGCTAATTAAACCATATAGTGATACCTGAGAGTTAGTGTCCACAGAGTTGTAACAGGATCCTGTGGAAACATTCCAGAAACGAATATGTCTGTCTGCCGTTCCTCCGCCACTCGCCAACAAGTCTGGTTGCCATGGACACCAACTCAGAGCCTAGCAACCAAGATGAACATAATCACACACTTATCAAATGGACTTGTTACAAACTGACTCGGTTACTTTAAAGTTAAAAAGAACTAAGATGATTGCTTGAAATATCAAAGATAATATATCAATTTCCTATTAAGCAGCAAATATAAAATACCAGATTGCAATAGCTCATTAGTTCAACATTTTGTCATGTGTCTGAAGAAACAAAGCAAACTGATATGCAGACCAACAATGAAAAGTAAGGTGAAATACCAGGTTAACACTGCAGGAAGAAGATGCCAAGTACATTTTAGCTTAAAATATGTATGTATTTTTTTATATGTTTAAATTGTAGAATTCCTGAAAAATTTGAGGAAATGCTGAGTATATTTGCGTGAGCCTTGATCTGCCGTACCTTGACTGCCGCCTGGTGGTGTGTGAAGGTGTGTAGTGGTAGCGACTCGTGTGATATGTTGTTGTCCCAGATATTTAGCAGGTTGTCGTTACCACCGCTAGCAAGATAACGTCCGTCTGGTGACCAGCTGAGTCCACAAACCTCTTGGGTGTGATTGGACAGAGTGCCCACGTGATGTTCAGCCACTCGTACATCATGGTGACGGATCATACCAGACCGGGCTCCACTGTCAGACAGAAGAACATGTACATTAAAACTCGATCTAATCAAAACAAAACTAGAGAAACTTTGAGCGAGCTCACAAAGATATATATCCCCCGCTTGCGCTTACAATGTTTCTGGAGCAGAAATTGAAGTTTTAAGGAAAAATAGTTGAATCACAAACTCCTTTCTTCATGCACATCTACATTTAATGTACTTTCACTGTGTACAGTTACAAAAACAATCCAACCCACAGTTTAGGAGGAGCTGTACTTACAAGGATAGACGGGATGATTACTATATTTCCCACCAAACTTTGTATAAAAATGTTTAAATGGAATTATAGTTTAACCTGTAATAAATAATTTATATGTGAAAAACATTAAACATGTAAGTTTATCAGGTTTGTTTTGATCGACAGACTTCCCTAATTACTTTACCTGCTGACTACAAATGTGTTCCAAGCGAGAGATCCCACTCGAGCTGAATGCCCAGTCATGGTTCTCACTAACTTCTGTTTCTCAGCGTCCCACAACTGAAGGAAAAGGACCATATCTACTCTATCAATAACACATTTTCTCACCAACATTTTCTCAAAGAAAATATGCAATAGCATTTCATAAAATTGTTCAATAGTTTATAAATTCATCAGCAAAATATTAATATATCATTAGTTTTATGTAAATTAATTTGATCTTTTCAACAAGAGAGAATTCTGTTTTCTGGCAGACATCTTTTTCTTATGAAAAAGCAACTTGAAATTGAACCAAATATGCTAAACTAGCAAACAGCAAGAACTTAATAATACAAGGGAAATCTACATACAAAGATATGTGTCTTTCAAGTACTTTTGGAAAAAACACCTAGATGGCTGTCTGGTGGCCATCTTGTTTTTCCAATCAAGACCAGGGGGAATCTACCAATACTTTTGATAAAAACCAGTCATGACCTTAAGATGAGGCCAGTAGGATTGAGTGTTTGACCAGGAGATAGTTTTAAATATTACCTGAGTGTTGCCCATGTTGGTGCCTACAGCCAAAATGTTTCCCTCCTTTATCCATGATACACAAGACACATAATCGTCAGTGCTGGTCATCTCCATCAGCTGGACAATTGTCCCATCCGAGGCATTCCACATGTACACAGCTCCGCCCAGCGCTACGGCTAGATGGTTACTAGACCAATCCAACAGGTTTAGGTCTGTATCGAAATTAACATGCAAATATATATATCAAAAATTGTCTTATACTTAACACCTTTGAGTCCACTCCTTTACTTCAGAAAACGATGCTGTTTAGTATACAGTGATTTTATGATTTAATTGACAAATATAATGTTGATGCCAACAGGTATTTCTGGAGATGAATCGAATATTTCTGGAGATGAATCGAGTATTTCTGGAGATGAATTGAGTATTTCTGGAGATGAATTGAGTATTTCTTGAGATGAATCGAGTATTTCTTGAGATGAATCGAGTATTTCTGGAGATGAATAGAGTATTTCTGGAGATGAATTGAGTATTGCTTGAGATGAATCGAGTATTTCTGGACATGAATAGAGTATTTCTGGAGATGAGTTGAGTATTTCTGGAGATGAATGGAGTATTTCTGGAGATGAATTGAGGATTTCTGGACATGAATCGAGTATTTCTGGAGATGTATTGAGTATTTCTGGAGATGAATGGAGTATTTCTGGAGATGAATTGAGTATTTCTTGAGATGAATCGAGGATTTCTGGAGATGAATAGAGTATTTGTGGAGATGAATTGAGTATTTCTTGAGATGAATCGAGTATTTCTGGAGATGAATTGAGTATTTCTGGAGATGAATAAAGTATTTTGAGGAATACAGCATTTACTGCAGTATTACTCTCATCCTTCCCCCAGTGACAGATGGCAGCATTGTCACTGTCAAAGCAAGTATTAATTTAATAATAATAAATAATAATATAATAATATACAACATTTATATAGCGCCCTATATAATTTGTAAAATTTACTCCAAAGGGCTTTACAACATATGGATAATAGTAATGGTTATGATAGTGAAAACAAAAAACAAAGGCTTACAATCACTTTTATACATTTAAGCAAGCAATGTGCACATAATTGAACAAATAAAAGGATGGTATTTACATGACATCTTTGCAGTTTTGATTTCCCTCTTGAACTTGGCCAGGGTATTTGACTTTCTAATAGCAGATGGTAAGCTATTTAACATGTAAAGAACCTATATACATATTTCACATTGACTTTTTTCATGTTATTCAGTTTTTAATTTGTACACTCTAGTGAAAATAATCGTTGTTAGGGAAATTCAAAACAGCAAAGGCTGCAAACAGGTACATACTTTTACCTTAATTAAATATTTCATATAATACAGTCGTGTGAAAATGCCCATACTACGGGCAGAACTGTTCTGATGCCTTTGAGACTAGAAGACATTTTGACACAGAGGCAAAAATTAAATAACAGTTCTTACAGTAGTCATCCAGTAGCTCCGGGGCATCTAGGATCCGGTCCGGCTGCTGCGGAATGAAGCGAGTGGTGGAACACTTGGGGACGGCCGATTTACTGGAGCTGTACAACACCTTGAGATTGTTGAGGTGGCCTAGCAACACAAGCATTGAACTCTATAAAATTGGGAGTTAACTTGAAAGTTCTGAACATATCACATTACCTTTTAACTACACTGTATCATCTTCAAATTCTAAGTGAAATCATCAAATCAATGAAAGGCACTAAATAGACTATTTAACATCTAGATTTGACATAAGGTATAAGTACTCCAGTAAAACACTATGTTATCACAATATCATTTGATAGATTATGAAATAAAAACACATCCTTCAAAATTCATAAAACAGCTTAAAATTCAGATGTATTGCATGATTATTGTTAAACATGTCCTATTCTTGATGCAATAGGTTTTTACTTTCCCAATACATGTAGTACTTTTCATATTTCATGCTGGGGGTGTTTGCTTCATGAAATCTATGCTACACTGATTCAAGACTCGTGGAAAACGTAAACAAGCAAAAACAAAATTGGTGTAAGAGCTAGTGTCTAACAAAGAACAGATAAAAACTGCACAGATTTTCAAACTGCTGTAATTATATTATACATGTAACGAGCTACTGTGTACCTGCTGTGCTTTCTGGTGCCTTATCCTTAAAGCTGAGCACCTTTGCATTCTGAGGATTCTGTCCTTTACTCAAAGCCTCGTTCAGCTGCTGGTGGTACCCAGTCTTTGGTGGTGGTGTGTTTTCATCATTCTTGTCATTCATCACGGCATAGTGGCTCATGTCAATGTCAGTTGTTGCTCGGTTCGGAATAAACCTTGAAGGAAGGTTTTCTGTCTACTTTACAGCTATTTTATAGGGTTCACACAGTTAAATTCACATTTAAAACAGCCATTTTTGGGGGCGATTTTTTCCCCAAAAATGGTTGCAAAATGTCCAATTCCATTACCTTTTATAAATCACCTACAGCTGTCTTCAGTTATAGAACAAATAGTGTTTTTTTTCTCTCAAACAAACAGACGGCAGGATGCTGTAGCAGTCAAAAGACTTTGATTAATTGAAGATCTTTGGAAGACTAACAGCTAACAGTACTGTTATATATATAGTGACTTGACCATTGTACAAGTAACAGAAAGTAACTGTAAGAAGATGTAAATCTTTAGTTCTATTACTTATGGACTAGATAGAAAAATGATAAAGATCCCAATTGCACTACAGTAGATATATCCAACATGAAATTATGAGGCGGTTAACACTGGTTTCTGTACCCTGTCAGTATGTACACACTGGAGTGTTTTGCCTGCACAGGGGTTATGTATATAATACCTGTCCTGTTTGGGCTGTGGTTGTTTGCCCGGAGTCTTATTAGGAGTTTTAGATGGGTGTTTCCCCGGGGGCTGGGTCTTCCCAGGCGTCTTACTTGCTGCAGGAAAACTGAGAGCTTTACTGGGTGACAACGGCGTCTTAGGAGTGATGCCTGCAGGTGTCTTGGCAGATCTTGGTTTCCATGGGGATAGAGGACCTCCTAGTATATGAAAAAGACAGATATTACAATGTTATAGTATCACACGTATGCATGCATGTTTCCCGTTCCATATGCAAAAAGTTATGGTTAGTGTTTTAATTGTCCTGTGATTACTTTTATGATAAGACCCTTGAGAGTATATGGTTGTGACTTCTAAAAATGGGCTTTGACTCCTAGGTTTAAAAGACATATACATGTATGCATATATTCTATTTGTCATAGGTTTCCAACCTTTAAAGTCAACAGAAAATGTTAATTGAACTTTGAAATAATAGAATTGCTCAATGTCAAAGGTCAACTGAAAGCTCTGCTTTCTGTGCACTTGTACTGGACAGTCAAATACCGATTCTAAGGTCTTGTACTGGACAGTCAAATACTGATTCTAAGGTCTTGTACTGGACAGTCAAATACTGATTCTAAGGTCTTGTACTGAACAGTCACACTATTTTATCAAATACTGATTCTAAGGTCTTGTAATGGACAATCAAATACTGATTCTAAGTTCTTGTACTGGACAGTCAAATACTGATTCTAAGGTCTTGTACTGGACAGTCAAATACTGATTCTAAGTTCTTGTACTGGACAGTCACACTATTTTATCAAATACTGATTCAAAGGTCTTGTACTGGACAGTCACACTATTTTCATTTCTCTGCAGATACTACATAGCCATGGGTGAATAGCCAATAATGCATCAGGTGGATATTTCAGTCACCATTGTTTTTATATTAAAAATGGCCATGGACATTTCCGTTAATTATATAATTTGGAATGGGGACCTTTTGTCTCTCAGTTTGGGAAGAACGGGAAGGAATCGTCAGGAGTAAGCTGCAAATTTTTGGAATATTATAAGACATACATATCAAATAGTTTCAATTGGGTATGGGGCCCATTATCTACCCTAAAAACTCCAAATAATCTGAATGTGTACGTTGAAGACACCAATTAACTTGTATTTTATCAACGGAGGCCAGAGAGCGCATAAGAGAACAAGAAGCCCTGTATCGCTCACCTGAATATTTAAGCAGTCATAGCAAAATATTCTCATTAAATATTATATTGCACTACAAATATTTCCCTCGCAAACTTTGTCAGCTCCATTTGTTGAAACTACCAGCCAAATATTATTATAAGATTCTATGCATTTTTATTCTTCTTCAGAAGATGCTCGACATATTTTCCCCTGTGACCTTGTAAGTAGGTCAATGTCATTTTCCTTCTCAAATTGGTTAGCTCTTTTCCAAAAAAAAGCTACCAGCCAAATCTTATGAATCCATTCCTTTTAATTCTTGAGAACAAATCCTTTAAAATGATCGCTGTGACCCTGAAAGTAGGTCAAGGTCATTTTCATTTGCAAACTTTCTCATGCTCAATCTAACGAAGTTCCCAGCCAAATATTAAGATTCTATACCTATACGTTCTTTGGAAGAAGTCGTTCGAAGAGTAATAAAGTAGGTTGAAGTCATTTTCATTCCCAAACTTTGTCTGGCTCTATCCAAGAAAGCAACCAGCCAAATATGAAGATTCTAACCTTTCAGTTCTTCAGAAAAATACGTTTGAAGAGTTTAACACATTTGACCCAAGTGACCTTGAATGTAGATCAAGGTCATTTTCATTCTCAAACTTTGTTGGGCTCTTTCACAGGAAATAACCAGTCAAATATTAAGGTTCTATACCTTCCAGTTCTTCAGAAGAAGTCGTTTGAACCGTTAAAAATATCTGACTCCTGTGACCTTGAAAGTAAGTCAAGGTCATTTTCATTCTCAAACTTTGTTGGTCTCTATCCCAGAAAGCCACCAGCCAAATATAAAGATTCTATACCTTTCAGTTATTCAGGAGAAGTCGTTTGAAGTGTTTGACACATTTGACCCCTGTGACCTTGAAAGTAGGTTAAGGTCATTTTCGTTCTCAAACTTTGTCAGGCTCTATCCCAGGAAGCCATATATTAAATATAAAGATTCTATACCATTTAGTTCTTCAGAAGAAGTCGTTTGAAACATTTGACATATTTGACTCCCTTTGGGCAGGTGAGCTAATAAAAACACTGTAATGTACATGTGGTACATTGCACATCATATGAAAACTGGTTTGAAAGAAAAAAGAAAAGAATATACACACTAGTTTCAGGCGCTACTTGGAGGTAACTTAATCCAGCCTCTTCAGCCTTTCTCTGCCACCTCATCTTGGGACCCTTTTTGATCTCCCCATCCATTCGTGTCACCTCCGACACCATGCTATGAAACTGGAACTGTGACATTCTTGAAATCTGCAAAAACATATTTTGATATCTTGACTTTGAACACTGTCTCTTTAAAAAATATCAAATATATTGATACTGTAAAGAACTTTAAGGTAATACACACAGTCTCATGTCAGTGTATATAGTATGAGATGGGCTCATAACTTTTCCTCAAAATGATTAAAAAAAATATGGACGTTGGTTGGTATATTCCGTCTTTGCGTATTGCAGAGTTATCTTCTCTTGTGAGCAGGTATTGATTGTTACGTCATTGGTTTGTGATAGTTACGTCATCAAATTTTGAGAAAACGACATAATTTTCTCACACAAACCAATGATGTAACAATCAATACCTGTTCACAAGAGAAGATAACTCCGCAATACGCAAAGACGGAATACCCATGTCAAGAATGATGTAATTAATGACCTTTGCAGAAATTATTTGTTGAAAATATTGATGACTTTGTCTGAAAAGTAAGGTTTGAATGCAGAATTTTAGTGGCGCATGTAATGATGTTATTGCAATAAATAATGAAAAAACTTACCTGTACATGCATTCCTGAAGTGACCTGTAATGACTATTATCGAGAAAAATGTAAGAAACGTATCAAATCTCTAGAACAACGGCATATATTTCCATTGAATAAATCACAACTGAGCATAAAGCCAGCAAGGCTGACTGAAGTTGGAGAAAAGCATGCAAAATAAAGCAAGTGCGATTTTACCTGTACACCATATTCAGAACACTGCAGATTCTTACTCAAGTAATCTGGCTTGACTTGTATCAATTGCCTTGTAACTTAGCTTCATGAGTTATTGTAAAATAACCAATGAAAATACATGCCATCATTCTTGAGATTTGAAGTATTTTCTTACATTTTTCTCGATAATAGTCAATACACAGATACTTCAGGAATGCATGTACACTGGTAAGTGTTTTCATGAATTATAATATTATAATTCAATGAAATTTTGCGCCACTAAAATTCTGCATTCAAAAGTTACTTTTCCGACAAAATAAAGAATATTTTCGCCAAATAATATCAGCAAAGGTCATTATTGACATGTTCTTGACATGGGTTATACCAACCAACCTCCATATTTTTTTTTCATTTTGAGGAAAAGTTATGAGCCCATCACCTACTAAAACCTTAACGTTTACTATAACGTACTCAACTAGAACGTGAGTCAGACGGAAGCAATACAAAACACGTAAACACAAAAGAGAACTAGAAAATGGAGATGTAAGACATAAATGCCCCCCTCCCCCCGCCATGGACGCGACAGGACGGACATGTGCAACACTATATATGCCCCTTCCCCCATATTATGGCGAGGGCATACACATGCTCTACTTATTCACAGGCATCTATACCTGATACATTTTTAAGGACCGAGTACCGAAGCAGGATTCGTTCCCTCGTGGTTGCTGGACAGTTGATTTTCATTAAGATTTTGTGTCCATGCAAAGCAACTTTGCGGTATTTGTGTATTTTTTTAATTTATTATGAATAGATAAA
Organism: Mizuhopecten yessoensis; assembly: GCF_002113885.1. Lineage (NCBI taxonomy): Eukaryota > Metazoa > Mollusca > Bivalvia > Pectinida > Pectinidae > Mizuhopecten > Mizuhopecten yessoensis. The sequence goes on from NW_018408882.1 coordinate 598,112, forward strand.
TACTAAGTCTTGGTCGTACATTCACAACAAACTGCTGAACCCGAGGGATACCTATTAACACTGACAATCAGTCCACTCACCTATTTTGTCATGTGTTGGATTGCTGCATCCTGCAGTAGGAAAGAGACTTCAAAAGTTAGCGCGTTTACATCACGTGATCTAAAATAAACCCGAAGCATAGGTAATTCTTTGTGTTCATTGGCCAATATTTGATTAATGGCGGCGCCCAGGGTACTATTTCCTTTTGGTTTTGTTAGAAACTGCGTCATTTTTTTTGACGGTTCAAACCATTGTCACTCATTTCAAATTGATGTATTGATTTTAATAGAAGAAGGTTAAGCATAAAATAAGCTCCATATAATTACTGTTTCTGGTTTTTCGAACAATCCGATTTCAAAGGTACAAACATCGGTAGAGGGCACGTCTATCATTTTTTTTAATAGATAAGACTAGAAAGGTGAGGAACTCAGCCCCTACCAGCTGCTGGCAAAATTGAGGTAATATTGTTTGAAGTGTCACAGAAATTTGATCCGCTAAAATCCTCCCCACAGCGTAGTCTTGATCGAAAGTAGGGACATCAATCTTTTTTTTAAAACACGCATTATACATCTTCAAAACAGTGTAGTTATTTCGTAAGCAGTTTCGAAGCTTGCCAAAATCACCGATTTGTGTTACTTCGGACACGATCCTGAAATTTTTTTCGAAACAAATTCTTCATTCGGTACACAGTATAGCGGACGACGTAACATTAATAAACCATGGTATACTCAAAGATAAGGTCAAAACACACTTGCTTACTTGTTTTACGCACCACTAAATTTCTCCTCTCGTGTCCCTCAAGTATTTTCTCCGCAAGATTTCACATTCAGCCCTCCTTCGTCCACCATCTTGGAGAATTTTAGCTTAACTATTTGCTAGAACACTCATTTTACACACTTAATTACTATATAGTACAATGAATGGACACCTGATGAACAATCGGGGGAGATGTAGTTAATGTTTTTTATATTCTACATTACAACGAGTAGATAAGGATATTGTGACATGTATTACGCTTATCTAAAAAATAATGAATTATTGTGGACAGACAGTCTTATACAATTTATTGGTTAAGGATTTACTCACACAAACACAGTGTAGTATTACATAATGCTAACTATATTAATACTTAATAACTGTATTTTACCGGTGATAAGTCCACCCACACTTTCCTTACTTTCCATGCATAGGGTGCACTATATCAATACACGCATAACTGATGATAATAAGACAAAAACATCAATATAAATCATATTTGTGCTACATACACCATTCGTATGTTATATCTAGGTAAGACTGTAAGAGGTGTTTTTGTCTCGTCGCCACGAAGTAGCAGAAGTGAGACTAAAATAAAAGGTGTTACTGTTCCTGCGACGGCGGAAGCGTCAACATGAAGTTTTTGCGTTTAAGTTAGTTTCACTGAAAGTTTAAGTGCTAAACCAACCAAACTTGGACCATAGATGCATCTTAGGTAGTACATCTCAACCCATGTATCAAATGCCGGATGCGGCCTACCTTTCATGGTCCATTGACTTTGTCAGTATCACCATCAACTTGAAGTTTTTGCGTTTCAGTTAGTTTCTCCAAAACTAAGTGGTAGACCAACTAAACTTGACATGTACATTGATGGTCAAAGTGGGGCACAGGTGAGACATATCAATCCGAATGGCTTGTTAACAAAGTGGGGCACAGGTGAGACATATCAATCCAAATGGATTGTTAACAAAGTGGGGCACAGGTGAGACATATCAATCCGAATAGCTTGTTAACAAAGTGGGGCACAGGTGAGACATATCAATCCCAATGGCTTGTAGGTACATCATGGAAAGGTGGTGTATCGCAACTTAATTCAAGCTAACTGTGACCTCTATTTGACCTTGACCTCTTGTACTCCAAAAATGGTTTCCGGAGCACATCCCAGCCGCTATTTTATGAATTGGCATCAAACTTTGTATATAGGTACATGAACACCATGGGAAGGCAGTGTGTTGCATCCTAAAACAAGGTCGCTGTAGCCTCAAATGGGTTCAATTTGACCTTTGACCTTCCCCTCAAGTACTAAATTGAGTGTAATTCAGGTTTCCTAAAGCATATCTTAGCCCCTGTTTCATGAATGGACCTCAAACTTTGTAGATATACCCAGGTACCTTGAAAGGTTGGAAAAACCCCCAGAAACTATACATAAAAGTTGCTTGTAATCTGTTCAGTATAAAAGCACTATAACCTAATTATGCATGGTAATTATAAGCACCTCTGTCTATTGGTGTAAAAGATAAGTAGTATTGTCACTTTTAATATTTGGGTATGCAGTCACATAAACTTATTTAATCAATTATGGATCGGTTTACTTCTAACTTCTGATTTCAAACAAATTATCGATTATGTTTTTTAACGATTGCCCATCACTGATATCTTTTTACTCCATAGATCAGACCTAAGGCAGCATAATTTCAAAGGTTCTGCAAGATAATCCAGCTGAGAACGATGTCTGCTGATACTGGTATGTTAAATATGATGTTGTGTAGACTACAGCTCCGGAAGGTTAACCTGTTGATTAAAGTATCAATAATCAACTAACCGGTATCTCATTTTAGCCCACCACTGACATTAGACGGTGGGTTGTTCAGATCGCCATTTGTCTGTCCTCTCTTCGCCATTCACCATTTATTGTGAAGTACAGATCTATCTCAAATTTCATATGAAGGTTCATCTTGGTCTGTGTACGTAGTTGTGCTTGTTATATTTTGAGACTGATCAGAAATACAAGATGGCCACAAGGCAGCCATTTTGAATTTTGAAAATTCCAAATATGGCAATTAAAGTTTGAAGTTAATCTGTTAAAAATTACTCCAGATATCGAGAGGACATTTGATTACAGGAACTTAACTCCGTAAATTAGTCGAATAATGGTTGTTATGGCATTTGTAGGAGCTCTCATGGTAAGTAATCTTCCTATGAAGTTTGAAATGAATCCCGTGGAAATTACTCGAGATATCGAGCGGCCACCGTCTGACCACCCACAGGCATATAATAATAACAAGATTTTTACAGTACACAACAGAAAAGAAACAAATCATGGGAACAACATATTACTTTATATTGTTTTGTCAATATATTTATCTTAAACTTATCTCTTAAACCTTGGTTTATTAGAATTGCTGTATAGCGTTTATTATAAGTTTTTCCGTAAGTTTTTAATGGAATCACAAATTTTGTCTCCATCATAGAGCCTCCGATTCATGATATGATAAAACCATTGTCATGGTTACTTGGGAAGTGGAGAGGAGAAGGAGGTGTTGGAAAGTACCCTACCATCAAAGACTTCAACTATGATGAGGAATTAACATTCACTCATGTGGGACAGCCAAATATTCAGTTTAGGTACGTACTTAACTTTCCATGGTATGTTCTCACTGTCTAGATGAACAACAGTAAATTGTTCACTTGTGGTATGAAGATTTTTATATACAATAAAACCTTGTCATATTGCCACCATTTGTCTATTGAAAGTTTGGTGTTATAAAGGGGTTTGGCAATAAATTGAAGGAAAAGTATGAAAGAATTTTTGATAAAGCCAAAAAAAAGGGACATTGACAAATATTGGCAGTAACCAAGGTGGAAAATAAAACGGGAGGTATTATATCGAGGTCTTGCTGTGTTTCACAAATGTGATATGATGACAATTTTCAACCCATGAGTTCATTTTTTGTTCAAAGTTTGTCTAGAGGTGCAGGACAATAGAAAGCTCAAAATATTCTGCTTTTTTGAAGAACGGAGGAGAGCAGTGCAACTTGACTTTGTCCTCTGTTAGTTAGTTAAAACATCCATCTGGCGTTTTGACTTTTAACTTCAAAACTGTTTTGCTCTCCCTGATGATGATTACGTTTAGGTTGTTTAGGTTTTAGATATTTTTCAGTTGCTCCTTCCTTTCATTGGTGTTCTCCTGGCGACCATTTCACACATGTGTTTTTTTCATCAGAATCATGGTTTAGATGTTGTATTTTGTGGTCATCAGGACAAGAATTAATCTCGAGTCGAATTGTTGTTAAGACTCAGCAAGACCAGCAAGAAAAACTGAGCAACAGGTCATTTGATCCCTAAACTACAGTGTTGTACATATTTATCTGACAATTCACCCATGCCTGGTAATATGCAGTTTAGTCCGAATTATTCTGACGTTTTATCGACTTTTTTCATATCGGTCTGTCGTCGATTAACGTCAGAACTCCGGCCCTCTATAATATGCGGGAAATATGCGACCCGCGCCTGGAGCGCACTTCAAACTGATATTTTAGAAACAAATCGTCACTTTCACACACATATCGCACATGGATCGAAAGATCAATTCTTTATGCACTAGGTGGTATCAATAACATGTTTCAAAGATCATTACGAAAAGCATTTTCCAACGTTTTCTATACCAACCCATGTTTTTTATGGAAATTAGGCCATGAGAAATGTCACATGACTTGTGTGAAAGTGACGATATGTTTGCGCTCCGGGCGCGGGTCGCATATTTCCCGCATATTATAGAGGGCCGGAGTTCTGACGTTAATCGACGACAGACCAATATGAAAAAAGTCGATAAAACGTCAGAATAATTCGGACTATATGCAGTTATGAAGAACTTCCAACACATGCAATTGTCCTGTAATAAGCCCACCTTCTTACTTCAAGTCAAATATTATGTGTTAGCCCACTGGGCTTATTGGCAACTACAACAGAAAAAACCAACAACAAAATAGCAGCTATTTGCCTGGTGCTTTGGCTTGTTGTTTTTATACATTTGATGAGATTACTTAAATTGTTTTAGCTTTTTTTCATCAAATGCGGAGACCAAGAAGCCACTACATCGTGAACTAGGATTTATACGTTTCCAGCCAGGCACAAAGCACTGCGCTTTGTTGATAGCTCACAACCTGGGTAAGTTCTGTTTGGTATGTCTGTCCTTGACCTACAAAGACCTTTAGTAAGGTTGCCCTTTCCTATCCCGTGTCCTTGTTTCCATGCTTACACTTTGACTATCTTCATGATTATCCAATTTGTGCACCCTGCCCTTTAAAACTTATCTTCCATGCCAAACCCCTGTGTGACGTTTAACTTTTATAGGCCATTCGTGATCTCCCAGGCTTAGACTTTTGTTAACTGATGCCCAAGCCCTCTCAGTCTGTGACCTTGACTTCCTTTGCCATTGATCAAAAAGGTTACTCTTCATAACTGAAGATATCCTCTGATTGGCTGAAATTAAGATATTGACCGTTTTCCCTCAAATTTGGTATATAGATGTATATTGGTATTGTGAGCAATACTACAGCTTTCATTAGTATCATTTGTGACTGTAAGGGTAGTTTTTAGGACTTTTATAATCGCCCTCATTACAATCAGCACTTGTTTATCATTGGCAAATGAAGTAAAACTAAATTGATAATCAAAAAATGAATAGTTTATAGTAAAATATATGTATTTGATCAACTTTCTACGTGTCTGTGGGATGGAGATGTTAAAAATGGCAGACCCTTGTTCAGAGCAAGAATAATATATTGTCAGTAGAACTTTAAAAAAAAAGTTATTTCTTTAACGCATTCAACCCTACATATTTAATATGGACTTGCCCAGTCTTTGATTTGGTAAAGTTCAAATGTGACTTTAGTGGTGAATAGGTTCAAAACATGCATCAGTACTGAGGTAGTCTGACACTTCTGTTCCAGGTGTGAGTGAGGTAGAAGAAGGAGAATTTACCGACACAGAAATCAGGACAGAGTCACATACAGTGGGTCGTCTGACATTTGGCAAACCTCCAGAAACAAAAAAGGTGAATTTTCAATATGATAAAAACATCCGTTACTATATAGCATACGGTAAATTGGTTTCTACTTCTTTTCAATGTCATATTTACATGAACTAATTTACCTTTTTTCTCTATAGTGGTTAGTATAAGTTGTTTATATACGAAGCAGACTTCTTATTGTAATAGTAATTCACTCATAATGCTTGTTGCGTTCAGCATCTTTTCCATCAGAGCAGAAACATATGTATTGTTTGCAAACATTTTCAAGTTAAAAAAACATTTTGAAGTCATCCGAGACAAAGTTTGATTTCAATTTCCAACCCTTATATACATATTCAATACTCTTCATGGATGGTAAAGTTCTTACAGGTGCTTTATCACAACTAGTACTGTTAATTGCATTACCCCTGTCACTCATTCTCCCTTTAGGAATTCTCCCTTTAGGAATTCTCCCTTTAGGAATTCTCCCTTTAGGAAGGGGAAAAGTTTACTATAGCTTATATAAGAAAAGAACACTTTCAGATATATTTTGTTTATTTTTAGTGGAAATAATTCAAATTCAGTTGGATTTCTTATCATGTGATAACTGTTTTCTGGTATGAAATTAAGACCCTAACTCACCCCTCTAAGGGGTGGACCCAGAAGAGTCCAATTGGCTAAAATTTCAGGTCTTCTTCTTCAGAACCAGATATGCTAGAATTAAATATTCTTCATGGCTTGAAAACTTGCAAGGTGTTTTATCAAAATTGTGAATTTCATTACCCAAATATTGCCATTACCCCTAAAGGAGGGAGTACATTTTACTATGTCACATGTTTATATCATACTACAGTGTATATTATTACCTTCTTGTTTTCTGATATTTACCTACTATACATATATGATATTCTGCTCAAAGGACAAGTGAACTTATGCTGTTGTGTGGTGTCCGTCATCTGTCCTGCATCAACTTTTATCTTTAAATGGCTTCTTCACAATAACCAATAGGCCTAAGGTGATGATATTTAGCCAATAGCAAGCCAGGATGAAGAGCTACTAAATTACATCAAATGAAGGACCTCGGCCGATTTTCAAGGTCACCTGGGTCATATATGTTATATGTATAATTTTCCACTTCTTCTGAGTAACCAATATGCCAAGGGTATTGATATTGGCCAGTAGCCTAAGTGGATGAAGGGCTACCATGTTTGTTGAAGTGAATGACCTTGACCCTCTTTCAAGGTTGCTGAGGTCAAATGATTAAAAAAATTCAACACATTCTTCTGAGTAGCCAGCAGCATGCTGGGATGAAAGGATACTAAGGGCTACAAAGTTTGTGCAAATAAATGACCTTAATTGACTTTCAAGGTCACAGTGATCAAATGTCTTAAAAACAACTTCTTTCTAACAACCAGAAGACCAAGTCCGGTCAAATTGGGCCTTTTTCACAATTCAGCCCATTTTAACATGTTCACCCTTGGTCCTCTTTAAAGGTCACTGGTGAGAGATTAATACCAAGTCAGAGATTCAGGCCAAGAAGGCCTCTTGTTTTGTCAGGGAATCCAAAGTTAAAGAGCCATTTTTAGATAATATGTACTGTTTTTCATTGTCACATCACAACTATAATTAACTATTGTATTACAACTCAGGTGACCATTAAGGCCCATGTGCCTTTTGTTTGTTCATCCATTCCACAGATCGCACGAGTTTTCCGCAAGATTGGTGAGGACCTAGAACAAGTTGTTTCCATGGAAACTAAAGACACACCTATGACAGAGCACCTGCGTATTACATACAAAAAAGTCAGTCCCTGATTGATCAAGAACATTGAAGCTCAAAAGGTTAAATTCTGTTGTGAAACTTTAATTCAAACATAATTGATTATGATTTCGCTACAGTCTTTTACCTGTGATAAGCCCAGGGGGCCTGTGTATGAAAACATGTCAAAGTAGGGGTGGGCTTATCACCCGATATGAGTCTGTGTTTTACCAGTCATAGGCCAAGACTGGACATCGTGGTCCACCATTTTGTTTCCAGGTATCACAACATACTAATTCGGAACTGGTAGTAGATTATTTTATAAATATGTATGGTGCATAAATGTTATGTTTCAAATTGCAAATAAAACAGAAATTAATAAAATTAATAAATATATAAGTATAATACACCTAACAAATGGGTACATTATCTTAAAGCTTGTTCCAATTATTCTGATACATGTAGAATGTTGTAGAAATGTTTCACCTACTTTCTCCCTCATTTGAGATGTAGGGTGCTGGCTATCTCCCTCATTTGAGATGTCGGGCTCTGGCTATCTCCCTCATTTGAGATGTAGGGCGCTGGCTATCTCCCTCATTTGAGATGTAGGTCACTGGTTATTTCCCTCATTTGAAATGTAGGGCACGGCTATCACCCGCATGTGAGATGTAGGGCACGGGCTATCTCCCTCATTCGAGATGTAGGGCACGGCTATCACCCGCATGTGAGATGTAGGGCACTGGCTATTTCCCTCCTTTGAGATGTAGGGCGTTGGCTATCTCCCTCAAATATTTGAGTGAGATAGCAAGCGCCCTATATCTCAAATGAGGGAGATAGCCAGCGCCCTCATTTGAGATGTAGGGCGCTGGCTGTCTCCCTCATTTGAGATATAGGGCGCTGGCTATCTCCCTCAAATATTTGAGTTGTAGGGCGCTGGCTATCTCCCTCATTTGAGATGTAGGGCGCTGGCTATCTCCCTCATTTGAGATGTAGGTCACTGGCTATTTCCCTCATTTGAGATGTAGGGCACGGCTATCTCCCTCATTTGAGATGTAGGGCACAGGCTATCTCCCTCATTTGAGATGTCAGGCGCTGGCTATCTCCCTCATTTGAGATGTAGGGCGCTGGCTGTCTCCCTCATTTGAGATGTAGGGCGCTGGCTATCTCCCTCAAATATTTGAGTTGTAGGGTGCTGGCTATCTCCCTCATTTGAAATTTAGGACGATGGCCCTCTCCCTCATTTGAGATGTAGGGCGATGGCTATCTCCCTCATTTGAGTTGTAGGGTGCTGGCTATTTCCATCATTTGAGATTTAGGGCGCTGACTATCTCCCTCATTTAAGATGTAGGGCGCTGGCAATCTCCCTCATTTGTGATGTAGGGCGCTAGCTATCTCCCTCATAGGAAGTTCCAGAGGTTGACACTTTCTAAACGATGGTGTAATTTTTACACAATAAATGAACAAAAATGTGGTTCACCTAATAAATGAATACCAGTGTGATTTTCATGAATTTGTGAGTGATTTTTCAAACAAAAATTGAGTGAAATATTTCTTTTATGAATGAATATGAGCGTGGTTTTTTTCTTCTTATAAACGAATGAGTCAAATTTTCATACTATTGATATAAATATGATTGGTCTACGCAAGATATTGTGTTGCAAGAACGAACAAGCAAGTGTGAAAATTACTATTGTAAGATATTTTAAAATGCTGAAAACTTTTCAAAAAATAAAATTATAAAAATAAAAAATATACATATATATATATATATGATTGTGATTTTGATTTTTCATTGTTAATAGGTACATATAAGTGCTTTTTGTTTTATAGATAAATATGTACCAGTGTATAAATGTGGGTTTTCCTCCATTTATGAGTGCAATGTGATTTTGATTTTTCTAATAAAATGTATACAAATGAACTATTGAGTTTTTGTTTGTTTATAATAAATACCTTGGTTGGAGTCTGACGAGGAACATATGCTTGACTGTACTTGCCATAGTTAACTACAAAGATATATATTTTTATCAAACTCAGTAACAATCTTTCTGAAGACCGATATCAAGAGGTTTGGTTTAATTTTGTGTAACGTCCAATTAACCGCTAAGGTCATTTAAGGATGTGCCTCCATGTACGTGTGTAAGTGTGCATGTGTGTATGTGAGCCAGAGACACTAACAGGGTATGTTGATGTGCTTGCCTCCTTGTGATAGCGTGGATTTGATGCTGACTTTAGAGTGTTTTCTCACTGAAATGCCATGCCAAAGGCACCAGCACAGCATTCCGCCCGGTCACATTATACTGACATGGGTGAACCAGTTGTTGCCATTCCCCTAAATGCTGGACGTTAAGCAGGGAATAACAACTACCATTTTAAGGACTTTGGTATGTTCCGGCCTGGGTACAGAACCCATTGCCTTCCTCACCTGGACGAACGTTCAACAAGAGAGTCATCATCAAAATATGAACAAAGGAAAGATTTATATAGAGACCCTTGAAAAAGTACTATGAGAATAAGACCCAGTGTTCTCGGAGGGTAATTGTCATGTAACTCTAGGTCAAATCCAAGTACCCGGTAATAACATCCTCATTTTGAGAACAAAACAACACAGTACACTAAACAAGAGCTGTCGGAGAACAGCATAGATCGCCTATGTATGTTATTATAATACTGCAACTATCAATAGAAACACATGTACAGTAAAACGTTGATATAGTGCCTGTCATTTTATTTGCCACCTCACTTACCACCAGGATAATTCAAGGACTGTTAAATGTGTAGAAACATCTATGTGAAGTGATTGTTAAGAAATTAACCAAGTCCAATTAAGCTGTTTTTGGATGCTAAAATATGTAAATATGGTTCAACACATTGCTTACACTCAATACAAAGACTACAACCTTATCATAGACAACAGCCTATTGATGGTGGTGGTCCAACACTACCCAACAAAACTTGCACAAAAACTTGAACCTCAAATTCAAATAAGTCCAACTTAGCTGTTTTTGGGCCATAAAATATGAAAATATTGCCCAGAACATTGCTAACACTCCAAATAAATACTTCAACCTTATAATAGACTACAGCCTATTGATGGTGGTTGTCCAAAACTTCACAAAAAAAATGCCCAAAAACTTTAACCACAAATTTAACTAAGTCCAATTAAGCAGTTTTTGGGCCACTAAATATGAAAATATGGTCCAGCACATTGCTTACACTGATATAAATGACTTAAACTCATAATAGACAACTGTGTATTGAGTGTAATGATCCAACACTGTCTGGAAAAAACTTGCACCAAAACTTTAACCTCGGAAGGTGGGACTCCGACGCCGGGGTGACTACATTAGCCCCCCTATTCTTCGAATAGGCGAGCTAACAATGGAAAAAAAAATGGAAAAACATTGACCTTCATATCGCATTAAGAAAAAGCATATTTCCCAATGAGATCATGATCAGAAGAAGAATAGATGAGATCAGAAGAAGTCGTTTAAAGATTTTAACATTTTTGACCCCTGTAACCATGAATATGAGTGAAGATGATTCATTTGAACAATTTTTGTAGCCCTTCATCCCAGCATGCTACTGACCAAATATCATCAGCCTTGGCCTCTTGGTTATTTAGAGGAAGTTGTTTAATAGTTTAAAAATAGTTGACCCCTGCGACCTTAAAAATGGCTAAAGGTCATTTATTTGAACAAACTTGGTAGCTCTTCATCCCAGCATGCTACTGGCCAAATATTATCAGCCTGGATCGCTTGGTTATTCAGAAAAAGTTGTTTAAAGTTTTCAACATATTTGACCCCTGTGACCTTGAATATCGGAAAAGGTCATTTCTTATCGCAAACTTTGTCAGGATTCATCCTAGGAACCTATCGGCCAATTATCACGCTTCTGGGCCTTTTGGTTAATCAGAAGAAGTCGTTTAAAGGTTTTAACAAATTTGCCTCATGTGACTTTGAATATGGGTCAAGGTCATTTCTTTTTGCAAACCTTGTCAGTCTTCATCCTAGGGACCTATCAGCCAAATATCACGCTTCTGGGCCTTTTGGTTAATCAGAAGAAGTCGTTTAATGATTTTAACAAATTTCACCCCTGTGACTTTTAATAAGGGTCAAGGTCATTTCTTTTTGCAAACTTTGTCGGGCTTCATCCCAGCAAACAACCAGCCAAATATCATGACATTTGGCCTGTTGGTTATTTAGAAGTCGTTTAAATGGAAAAGTTGTTGCCGGACGGACGGACGACGGATGACGACGCCACACCACGGCATAAGCTCACATGGTCCTTCGGGCTAGGTGGGCAAAAAACCCATCAGACTCCGATATACTTGCACTTGGAAAATTAACGGAGGAAAAGAAAGTCCTTAACGTAAAAGATGAGTTGGTACTTAAACTGCTAAACAAAACTTAATCCGAACAAGACTCCGGAGTTGGACGAACTGTACCCAATGTTTCTCAAAATACTGGTCCACCAATACCAAATACCAGGTCCTTTGGTTTGTTTGTGTACACGTCCTATTAACAGCTAGGGTCATTTACGGACGTGCCAGGTTTGGTGTGTTTGTGTACACGTCCTATTATACAGCTAGGGTCATTTACGGACGTGCCAGGGTTGGTTTGTTTGTGTACACGTCCTATTAACAGCTAACGTCATTTACGGACGTGCCAGGTTTGGTGTGTTTGTGTACACGTCCTATTATACAGCTAGGTTCATTTACGGGCGTGCCAGGGTTGGTTTGTTTGTGTACACGTCCGATTAACAGCTAACGTCATTTACGGACGTGCTAGGTTTGGTGTGTTTGTGTACACGTCCTATTAACAGCTAGCGTCATTTACGGACGTGCCAGGTTTGGTGTGTTTGTGTACACGTCCTATTAACAGCTAGGGTCATTTACGGACATGCCAGGTTTGGTTTGTTTATGTACACGTCCTATTAACAGCTAGGGTCATTTACGGACGTGCCAGGTTAACAGCTAGCGTCATTTACGGACGTGCCAAGTTTGGTTTGTTTATGTACACGTCCTATTACCAGCTAGGGTCATTTACGGACGTGCTAGGTTTGGTGTGTTTGTGTACACGTCCTATTAACAGCTAGGGTCAGTTACGGACGTGCCAGGTTAACAGCTAGCGTCATTTACGGACGTGCCCAGTTTGTTTGTTTATGTACACGTCCTATTACCAGCTAGGGTCATTAACGGACGTGCCAGGTTTGGTTTGTTTATGCACACGTCCTATTACCAGCTAGGGTCATTTATGGACGTGCCAGGTTTGGTGTGTTTGTGTCCACGTCCTATTAACAGCTAGGGTCATTTACGTACGTGCCAGGTTTGGTTTGTTTATGTACACTTCCTATTAACAGCTATGGTCATTTACGGACGTGCCAGGTTAAACACCTAGCGTCATTTACGGACGTGCCAGGTTTGGTTTGTTTATGTACACGTCCTATTAACAGCTATGGTCATTTACGGACGTGCCAGGTTAAACACCTAGCGTCATTTACGGACGTGCCAAGTTTGTTTGTTTATGTACACGTCCTATTACCAGCTAGGGTCATTTACGGACGTGCCAGGTTTGGTGTGTTTGTGTACACGACCTATTAACAGCTAGGGTCATTTACGGACGTGCCAGGGTTGGTTTGGTTGTGTACACGTCCTATTAACAGCTAGGGTCATTTACGGCCGTGCCAGGTTTGGTGTGTTTGTGTACACGTCCTATTACCAGCTAGGGTCATTTATGGACGTGCCAGGTTTGGTGTGTTTGTGTACACGTCCTAACAGCTAGGGTCATTTACGGACATGCCAGGTTTGGTTTGTTTATGTACACGTCCTATTAACAGCTGGGGTCATTTACGGACGTGCCAGGTTTGGTTTGTTTGTGTCCCCGTCCTATTAACAGCTAGGGTCATTTACGGACGTGTCAGGTTTGGTTTGTTTGTGTACACGTCCTATTAACAGCTAGCGTCATTTACGGACGTGCCAGGTTTGGTGTGTTTGGGTACACGTCCTATTAACAGCTAGGGTCATTTACGGACGGGCCAGGTTTGGTGTGTTTGTGTACACGTCCTATTACCAGCTAGGGTCATTTATGGACGTGCCAGGTTTGGTGTGTTTGTGTACACGACCTATTAACAGCTAGGGTCATTTACGGACGTGCCGGGTTTGGTGTGTTTGTGTACACGTCCTATTAACAGATAGGGTCATTTACGGACGTGCCAGGTTTGGTTTGTTAGTTGTACACGTCCTATTAACAGCTAGGGTCATTTACGGCCGTGCCAGGTTTGGTGTGTTTGTGTACACGTCCCATTTACGGGCGTGCCAGGTTTGGTTTCTTTGTGTACACGTCCTATTAACAGCTAGCGTCATTTACGGACGTGCCAGGTTTGGTGTGTTTGGGTACACGTCCTATTAACAGCTAGGGTCATTTACGGACGGGCCAGGTTTGGTGTGTTTGTGTACACGTCCTATTAACAGATAGGGTCATTTACGGACGTGCCAGGTTTGGTTTGTTAGTTGTACACGTCCTATTAACAGCTAGGGTCATTTAAGGACGTGCCAGGTTTGGTGTGTTTGTGTACACGACCTATTAACAGCTAGGGTCATTTACGGACGTGCCGGGTTTGGTGTGTTTGTGTACACGTCCTATTAACAGCTATGGTCATTTACGGACGTGCCAGGTTAAACACCTAGTGTCATTTACGGACGTGCCAAGTTTGTTTGTTTATGTTCACGTCCTATTACCAGCTAGGGTCATTTACGGACGTGCCAGGTTTGCTTTGTTTGTGTACACGTCCTATTAACAGCTAGGGTTATTTACGGTCGTGCCAGGGTTTGTTTGTTTGTGTACACGTCCTATTAACAGCTAGGGTCATTCACGGACATGCCAGGTTTGGTGTGTTTGTGTACACGTCCTAACAGCTAGGGTCATTTACGGACATGCCAGGTTTGGTTTGTTTATGTACACGTCCTATTAACAGCTAGGGTCATTTAAGGACGTGCCAGGTTTGGTGTGTTTGTGTACACGACCTATTAACAGCTAGGGTCATTTACGGACGTGCCAGGTTTGGTGTGTTTGTGTACACGTCCTATTAACAGCTAGGGTTATTTACGGACGTGCCAGGGTTTGTTTGTTTGTGTACACGTCCTATTAACAGCTGGGGTCATTTACGGACGTGCCAGGTTTGGTTTGTTAGTGTACAGGTCCTATTAACAGCTAACGTCATTTACGGACGTGCCAGGGTTGGTTTGTTAGTGTACACGTCCTATTAACAGCTAGCGTCATTTACGGACGTGCCAGGTTTGGTATGTTTGTGTACACGTCCTATTAACAGCTAGTGTCATTTACGGACGTGCCAGGTTTGGTGTGTTTGTGTACTCGTCCCATTTACGGACGTGCCAGGTTTGGTATGTTTGCGTACACGTCCTATTAACAGCTAGTGTCATTTACGGACGTGCCACGTTTGGTGTGTTTGTGAACACGTCCTATTAACAGCTAGGGTCATTTACGGACGTGCCAGGTTAACAGCTAGCGCCGAATTATATTGTAGAAGGAGACGCTTCTTTGTGTACACGTCCTTTTAACAGCTAGGGTCATTTACGGACGTGCCAGGTTAACAGCTAGCGTCATTTACGGACGTGCCAGGTTTGGTTTGTTCAAAAAGTCAAATGTAAACATTGTAAATAGTATTTGGCTCTAAGTGTCTTCATTTCATTTCCATATCATTGACAAAATAAGATTTTATTATCAATTGATTAACGAAACAAGAAATTAGGCTTGAGCACACAATTTATGCTTGAGCATGAGAACGGTTTCATGAATACAGGCCCTGGTGTCTGATCAGCAGCATGAGATAGAGTGTCATATGACCCAGTGGTGAAATTATCCTACCAATATGTAATTCTGAAAAAGACTTAGCAAGCAAGTTCTGTGATAACTTTCTGAATAAAATCAGCTCAATCAGGAAAAATATTACCGAAGTGAACACCTCTGCTGACATTAACATCTCTGTCATGACTGCTGACATTGCATTTGATGGGGAACCATTGACAAAGCTCTCATCAACAACCCAGGACGAGTTGCGCAACATTATCATGACCTCGCAATCGAAGTCCTGTGAGCTTGATCCACTGCCTACAGACCTATTAAAGCAATGTCTTGAAGCACTGCTTCCTTTGATTACCGCAATCATGAATAAATCATTGGTTGAGTCAAAGGTTCCATTATGTTTCAAGAAGGCACATGTCAGACCATTGTTAAAAAAGCCTGGAATGGACAAGGAGGAGTTGAAAAACTACCGCCCAGTTTCAAATCTGCCTTTTCTGTCTAAGATCTTGGAGAAGGTTGTGTCCCGGCGTTTAGAGGTTCATCTCCATGCAAACAGTCTCCATGACAACATGCAATCGGCCTACCGCATGGGACACTCTACTGAGACGGCCCTCCTACGTGTACATAGTGATATAGCTTCTGCATTGGATAACAAGTGCAGAGCGGTGCTTGTCATGCTGGACTTGTCAGCTGCATTTGACGTCATCGACCATGGCATACTTTATAAACGTCTGGAATACTCTTATGGAGTGACTGATACCGCACTATGCTGGATACAGTCATACCTGAGTGAACGACGACAGTGTGTTGCCATCGGATCTGCCACCTCACATGACAAAGTACTAGATTTCGGGGTTCCTCAAGGGTCGGTGTTAGGACCACGAAAATATTGTATGTACTCCAAACCGATTGGAGAGATTTGTCGTCGCCATAGCCTTCGCTATCATTGCTATGCTGATGACACACAAATTTACATGGTCATAAAACCACAGGACAGTTGGAATACAGTCTCAGAAAGTCTGGAAGCTTGTCTGACAGATATCAGTATCTGGATGAACGCCAACATGCTTAAACTTAATCAGGAAAAGACGGAACTAATCGTCTTTTCCCCAAAGTGTCAGCAAACAATGGCTCTCCAGCTCAAGGTTGGTGCCAGAACTATTGAGACTGTTCCAGCTGTTAAAAACCTAGGGGTATACTTTGACAGTTCTCTGAACATGGAGAAACAAGTGAACGCTATTGCCAAATCCTGTTACTACCAGATCAGGAACATCGGCTGTATTCGGCAGTTTCTAACTGCAGATGCATGCAAGATTTTGGTGCATTCACTTGTTACCTCTCGGTTGGATTATGGTAACGCCCTGCTCTGTGGTATATCTGACAAACTAACTAGTCGTCTGCAGAGGGTTCAGAACACTGCAGCACGGCTAGTTACTCGTACTCGAAAGAGAGAGCACATCACACCTGCGCTTTATTCGTTGCACTGGTTACCTGTACGATACAGGTCGCAGTACAAAATTCTGGTATACACATACAAGGCACTGAATGGAACAGCTCCTCAGTACCTACAGGAACTTGTTACCCTGTATCAGCCGTCAAGATCACTGCGGTCGGAGTCAGAATCTTTGTTGTGTGTCCCAAAATCTCGTACTGTGACCTACGGAAACAGATGCTTTGGGAGGGTTTCGGCTACGTTGTGGAATAGCTTACCATCTGCTATTAGGAAGTCGAATACCCTGGCCAAGTTCAAGAGGGACATAAAAACTCACCTCTTCACGTCTGCATTTTAGAATCTTTGCAAAGACGTCATGTAAATACCACCCTTTTATTTGTTCAATTATGTGCACATTGCTTGTTAAATGTATGAAAGTGATTGCAAGCCTTTGTTGTTTGTTTTCACAATTATAACCATTACTATTATCCATATGTTGTAAAGCGCCTTAGAGTAATTTTACAAATTATATAGGGCGCTATATAAATGCTGTATATTATTATTATTATATGGAGGATACACCAGATAGCAGATAACAAGAACCTTCTAAAGATTACTTTATATTTTTAAAAAATGCTTTCATAAAATTCACTATTCAATTTTTCCGTTTTTGGTCCGTCCTTAAACAATTCTTTTTTCTGAGCAAGTACTGGAGGGATCGTTCTTAAAGTTTACATGAAGGTTCCCATGGTCTCTAGTTACGCATATCGAATTCTGGGACTGATCGGAAAACAAAGATGGCCAACGGGCGACCATCTCGAATCTTGAGAGTTAGATTGTTAGCGCTATTTCTCAGAAGCACTGGTGGGAATTTTCACATATTTCACATGAAGGTTCCCTATGGTCCCTTGTTATGCATGACAATTTTTGGGATTTATCGAAAAACTGATGTGTACGTAGGGTAGGGCTTCGCATAGGTGAACACAGTTAGACCGAATTATATTGTAGAACTCTCAGCCACATTCTTGAAACGAGCATGTTACCAGACATATGAATATGAATAACATATCTGCTGATGTCGCTTACTTAATCGATGAATTTTAGAGATATGTTCTGAAGACGCTTCTTCATATGTTGAGTTCTATTCACACACGTATGCCACGCCGCCGATCGTAATAATAAATTAATCATAACTCGATCATTTTTTCAAATATCGAGCAGAAATTTGGAATATATAGAGAATAATACATGCCTTTTTCCATAGCACACCCAGTATCAATCCAAGACTGATATTTGTCGAGGGTTGATACTGGGTGTGCTATGGAAAAAGGCATGTATTATTCTCTATCTATCTTACGATAATTTTTTTCTTTTGAAATATTGAAAAACGAAAAAAAATCAAAAAGAGGTGTTGATACGGCTTTTGGGGTGTGATACGGTGACGGCTGATATATGGGTTTGAGCAATTGTGTCGTATCGCATATACAGAAAAGTCGTATTTTTTTAGTAATTAAGTATGTAATAAATATCAATCATAGCCTAACTAATAACATATCTTCTGATGTCGCTTACTTTAGCGGGTAATTGAAACGATATTATCTGGCGACGCTTTCTACACTTTACATGCTAATACACACATGTGCCACGATGCGATCGAAAAATTCAATTCATCATAACTCGGTCATTTTATCAAATATCAAATTAAAATTTGGTACAGAGGTGTATTATAGTCATATTAACAACATATCTTCTGATGTCGCTTACTTTATTCAGTATTTTTAAAGATTTTGTCTGGCGACGCTTGTTGTCATTTGAAGACGCCTTTTGTCGATTGAAGACGCTTTTATTATACGTCTCTGGCCCAAGAAGCAAAACTTATACCAATGTAGAGGATTTATAATTATCTTTCCTATGCTGAATACAAATTCATTATGTATGAATGGAGATTATTAATGGCCTTATAAATACAAAATTCACATCAAATCTCTTCACGTCCGAGTGCATTCCGGGTTTTGTCCTTATGTAATCTGTAATTAGAATTGCGTAAACAAAAATGGCCGCCCTTATAATAGCGCGGAGTCGATGTTTCCGGTTGTTTTCTTCAAGACGACAGATTGTAATATTTGACATTGCTAGAAATGGAACATGCAGAATAACTGAGCCGGGTTTCATAATTTCAAGATCGTGTTCGCATATACCCACTAGAATAATCATATCAACAAAATTAACGTTCCCAGACCTTGATGTCGTAGGTGAACGACTAATCGGTAAAGACAACTCAAACATCAAGAGACTTGTAGATGAGAGTGGCTGTAAGTGGGAAGCTGAAGTGGACGAGAAACATGTTCATATTGAAGGAAACGAATATGCAGTAGTGAAGATCGCAAAAGACATAGTAAAGAAGGAAGTTCAAACAATACGGAAAGCCATAAATGAGGAGATGCACTTAGAAAATAGAAAGGAAGACATTCAAACAAAAAGGGAACGTACTGATGATTTCCATAAGTGTTTGCAGGTCGAAGAAAGGGTGTTTATAGATCATAATAGTGCTCTTTGTAGAATAGTTGGTCTAAAACTCGGAGAGTGTATTCAGAAACTCCTTGGACTTGGAGGTGGAGTCGAGATATCTGTGAAAGGTAACCATGTCTATATCAATGGGACTGATGGTGATGCTGTAAGGAGAACAGCAGAACAAATAGCATGGAACATTCAAGTAATCAGGGAACAAAATGGAGATATGGGGCAGTTCAAAGAAAAAGTGTTGATGGGTCAAGACGTTCATGTCCAATGAAAGATTAAACAAAAAAACAGAGAATCTCCAAAGAGAACATGAGGTCAACACTGATGTAGAAGGTCCGAATCAGGGAACAAAATGGAGATATGGGGCAGTTCAAAGAAAAAGTGTTGATGGGTCAAGACGTTCATGTCCAATGAAAGATTAAACAAAAAAACAGGGAATCTCCAAAGTGAACATGAGGTCAACATTGATATAGAAGGTGACTTCGTCAATATATCGGGGACAGGTGAAGATGCAGTGAGGAGAACAGCATATAAAGTAGCGTGGTACATTCAATCCATAAGGAAAAAGTTCTCAAGATAAGGAGCAGTTGGAACAAACAGTGTTTATATCGATGTAGATGGTGACCACATGTACATGCACGTCTTTATCTCTGGGCCAGATGATCATGATAAAGTGAGAAAAACTGCAGAAAACGTAAAGCAGGACATTCAATCAAAAAGGAAAAGTCTGTACAGCTCAATACTCATGTGACCTATTCAGTTTTGTGAACCCTTTTTTTCTGTCATTGTGCATCATCTGTGGTCCATAAACTTTCTATATTTTTGACTTCCTCTTTATTAAGAATCAAGAAATGGATTTCTTTCAAACTTGATAAGAATCATACTTAGTTTAAGATGGTATCAAATTGTAAAATTTGGGTTCCTGTCCAAAACCCCAGGTGCAAATGATGAGGCCAAATCAGTGTTCAAACAATCACCATAAAAAACACTGCATGTACATCAATTGGAATCATTTACTTAATCCACCAGGTTGTTTATTTGCTTTACTTTAGTCTTACACATACAAATGTATTTTCATTATTTCATGTCCTCGCTCAGGACCGTGTTTATTGTGAAATGTATATATATAGTATTTCGTCGTTAATGTTACCTATTTTCCGCCTATTTTTAGCCCACCATCATCTGATGGTGGGCTATTCAACTCGCCCTGCATCCGTGGTCCGTCCGTAAACAATTCTTCTTATCAGTATTTCTCAAGAAGTGCCAAAGGGATCTTTCTCAAATTTTATATGTAAGTTCCCTTTGGTCCCTAGCTGTGCAGGGCTACTTTTGAGACTGATAGGATTAACAACATGGCCGACAGGCAGCCATCTTGGATTTTGATAGTGAAAGTTTGTTAGCGCTATTTCTCAGGGAAGTACCAGAGGGATCTTTCTCAAATTTTTATATGTAGGTTCCCTTTGGTCCCTAGCTGTGCAAGGCAACATTTGAGACTGATCGGATAAACAACATGGCCGACAGGCAGCCATCTTGGATTTTGATAGTGTAGGTTTGTTACCGCTATTTCTCCTTGGCCCCTTGTTGTGCATGGGCAACTATTGAGACTGATCGGATAAACAACATGGCCGACAGGCAGTCATCTTGGATTTTGACAGTGAAAGTTTGTTATGGCTATTTCTCAGAAAGTACCAGAGGGCTCTTTCTCAAAATTTTATATGCAGGTTCCCCTTGTTCCCTTGTTGTGCATGCAGCAGTGCCTGAAATGGACTGTCAAAAGTTGTCAAAAGTGAGGTAGTCACTGGCCCAACACAAATAGTTTGGGCGACTGTCAACAAATTTATGAATGAAAGAAATTATAGTCCCTTCCACATTAACTGGGGGGGGCAGTACATTTTTCAGTTGTCATTGCTTCGATTTGAATTGGACCGTCCGTGATTTAGAAAATGTGATGATTCTTTTTTCAGATTTTCTATATAAATAAGGCCAGGGTGTCTCCTTTGAGGTGCAAGTTTTGTGTATTTCTTTGGGAAATACTTAAGACCTGAATTTCATATTTTCCGCGTTTCGGAGAATAGCGGAAAATAATTGTGCTATTACGGTATTCGGGTGTTTTCGTCGGGTATCGTAGGTCTGATTTATTGTCCAATGAGAGAGTGACGCGTTGTACGCACGTGCAAGGTAGGAAAGTGTGGTAGGGCAAACGAGGTATTGGTCATTCTAGCCGTGGACACCAGGGCGTAGTCAAGCAAAATTTATATGAGTAGAATTATTGTTTTTTTTTGTTTCAAGTTTAAATCTATATTACACTAATAACAGGGAATGAATATGTAATATCGGCTAACGTGATAGAAATCCAACGCACCGAGCTTTAAGCATTGAGGGTTGGTACACCTCCTGTTTTCCGTGAAGGTTTTTTCAGGTTGGGTGGCTCGCTTAGCTCATTAGTTTTTAATACTTGACGGTCATTTGTGCGACTTAAGTGTGTTGTAAGAGAGGGCTCTTCATTATACCAAGATATTATGAATTATGTGTAACAGATCGATCTCCATGTCACTTGATATGTAATACATGTAATAAACGCCGGACGCCCTATTGTACACTCTGGCTAATTGCAGTGAATTGTTTGAGTTATTCTTGGGAGAGGAGTATATAGAGGACTGGATCCGGAGTGGATCATGTCGGGTTTTAACTAGGGTTGAAGAAATAAAAATATAATGTTTTGTTCTGTTTTACATATATTACAAACATTATCATGTCATGTGTAATTTAAATGCGTTAAATGCGGTGGAAATATTTCTTCCCAAAATTATTTGGGCCTCCAATATGTCATTTGTGTTTTAAATTTTCTACTTGCCCAAAGTAAAATGTTTGGGGCTCATATCCTTTATTGTTCATGTTTACTTTTGAAACTCATCAGTTAAACAAAATGGCCTACCAACAGCCATCTTTGATTTTTAACATTGAAGGTTTGTTAGTACTATTTCTCAGGAATAACTTGAGGGATCCTTCTCAAATTTGTTTGTTGTGCATGCTATATTTCGAGACTGATCATAAAAACAAAATGGCTTAAGGAAGAACTAAACAGATCTGTCTCATATTGCAATGATCGATTCTATTTCTTTCACATTAAGGGCTGTACTAGTAAATATGTGAAATGACAAACTCACTTTGAAGGTTGGCTTTCATACACATCAGTATTAAGTTTAGATCAAAACTTACCTCAAGGTGCATTTACTGTTAACATGACTCGATCAAACAGATTAGAGGAAAGAAGAGAAAAGATCAAACTGTCGAAGAACTAATGATGATGGTACAATGGTGGGCGCCAAGATCCCTCTGGGATCTCTTGTTTCTTTTAAAAATCATAATGACACATCTTTTAACCATGTTCATCCCTAACCTAACTTATATGACGAAAAAAACTGGATACATTTAACATTTGATTTCCTGATCAGGATGTCCACGCTCGGGACTGTGTATGTTATAAGATGTATATATTTAGTAATTCGTTGTTTTTAGCTCACCTGATCCAAAGGACCATAGTGAACTAATGCCATACTGCAGCGTCCGTCCGTCAACTTTTCCTTTAAAACGCTACTAGTCCTGAACGGCCAAGTAGATTTTGACTAAATTTGGTCTGGAACATCCTTAGGCCTAGGGGACTCAATTTTGTATAAATGGTTGGTGGGGGCAGAGGGGCGGGGCCCAATAGCGGAAATAGAGGTAAACCTTTAAAATCCTTCTTCGACCATCGGGATTAAGGGATTTTATCATTATTTAGTCTGGAGCATCCTTTGGCCAAGGGGACATACTTGCAGATAAACATTTGTATTAGCTGTAGCGTTGTACTGATGGTTTATGAAGTTATGAATCGTCATGACCCTTCAATCTGGTTGGATGATCCCCCAGTTTAGTAACCCCTCTGTCACAGAATGGAGAAGTGGACAAAGAAGGGATTGATTTGGTGGTACCCTGTTAAAATTTATTAAAATTATGATATAAAAAATCTAACCTTGTCATTGTTTTTCAACTTCTTACACTTTGATAAGAATTTGTTACAAAATTTGAATAGAAACAAAAATGAATATCCGAAGGACCATGGTGAGCTTATGCCATACCGCAGAGTCCTTCTTCTTCTGTAGAAAGGAAAGGATTTGTTCCATATTTGGTCTGAAGCATCCTTGGGTGAAGGGGAACCAATTTTGTATAAACCGTCGGTCTGGCCTCCCAGGGGCCTGAAGGGTGGGGCCCAATAAGGGAAACATAGCAAATTATTCTTTAAAATCCTTCTTCTGTTGGAATGAAAGGATTTGGTCCATATTTGATGTGGAGTATCCTTGGGTAAAAGGGAACACATTATTTTATAAATGGTGGGTCTAGCCCCCTTGGGTGCTGAGGCCCAATAGGGGAAATATAGCAAATTTTTTAAAATCCTTTTTCTTCTGTAGGAATAAAAGGATTTGTTCCATAGTTGGTCAGAAGCATCCTTGGGGGAAGGGGAACCAATTCTGTATAAATGGTGGGTCTGGGGGCTGAGGGGCGGGGCCCAATAGGGGAAATATAGCAAATTCTTTAAAATCCTTCTTCTTCTGTAGGAATGAAAGGATTTGTTCCATATTTGGTCTGAAGCATCCATGGGTGAAGGGGAACCAATTTTGTATAAACCTTGGGGCCTGAGGGGTGGGGCCCAATAGGGGAAACATAGCAAATTATTCCCTTAAAATCCTTCTTCTTCGGACCATATTTGGTGTGGAGCATCCTTGGGTAAAGGGGAACCGATTTTGTATAAACGGTGGATGTGGCCTCACTGGAACCTGAGGGGCGGGGCCCAATAGGGGAAATAGTGGTAAAACCTTTAGAATCCTTCTTCTACCATAGGGATTAAGAATTTTATCCTAATTTAGTCTGGAGCATCCTTGGGCAAAAGGGACTCAATTTCGTATAAACAGCGATTGGAGGCAGGAGTAGATGTAAAGTGGGGGTATTAAATCTGCTCCTAGCCTCCTCCTAGGAGGAGGTAAGATGAGGTATTATATCAATGTTGAATCAAGAAGGATGAGATAAGATGAGGTTCTAGGAGGAGGTATGATGAGGCAAGGAGGAGAGGGGGGGGGGGGGGGTTATTAAACCTCCTCCTAGCCTCCTCCTAGAATGAGATACTAGAAGGAGGTAAGATGAGGTATTATATCAATGTTGAATCAAGGAGGATGAGATAAGATTAGGTTCTAGGAGGAGGTATGATGAGGCAAGGAGGAGAGGGGGGAGGAGGTTATTAAACCTCCTCCTAGGATGAGATACTAGGAGGAGGTAAGATGAGGTATATATCAATGTTGAATCAAGGAAGATGAGGTTCTAGGAGGAGGTTAGGATAGTCAGCCCTATATGGCACGGATAAGTCAAGGTTAAAGGTCAAAGCAATGATAAAAAGCCATTACAAATAACTGGAGACTTCTTCAAAAACAATGATGTAATACAACCACGTTATTCATCGATGGTCAAGTGTTTCAATGGCATAGATACCTTTGCTAACTGGCCAAAACACCATCATCATTCTCCATATCAACTCGCAATTAACGGAGTTTTCTATACTGGCATTGACGGCTGCGTTACTTGTTTTATGTGCGGTGCTTCGTTAAAGCGCCGGAACTATTTTGACGATATCACAACGGAGCACGTGAGATGGTCAAAAGATTGTCTGTTTCAACAGATGATGTTCGTCATTTAAATACATCATTTTGAATCACGTTATCATGTTTTAAGATCATACCAATACGTGCATGTGTGATAATGGAATTAAACACAGACTTGTTTGTTAAAAGTTGCAAAGCTATCTGATTGAAAAAATCGAAGAAAAGGTCGATCGGAGAATTATAAAAAAAATCTGCTGTGTCTCTCTTATGCATACATTGTAAGATCAAAAATAACAGAACCATTCGTATGTTTGCCTGGCTGTGAGAATCGTCGAGCTAGTCCACATGAACATGAATGTCTTATGTATTCAAGTGCTGTTATTATAGGCTTACATTTTGACGAAGCATTGTCTTTCACAAATCATTTAGAAGTGGAAAAGACTTGGCGTGAGTTTGTCATTCAATCTTGTATACCTTCAGACGTATTACAACGCCTGATGCAAGACGAACGTAAAACAAAGTTATAGCGAAAAGATAAAGAAATACGTTAAGAAGATCGGTAATGTCGAAACCTGGCTATTCTTTTAATATACATACAGATGAATCGTATCGACATTTTTCATACCCACATGGCAAGTCGTTCCTGTCGGTTGATGACATTATTACAGTATATATATTTCATGAGACCGAATTTAGTCGTAGTTGGATTTGTAAATGCTATCGGTGTATCAGGTAGCTACGAGCAAAACCCCTGGTTCTTTCAGTCTTACGACATTTCATCTATTGGACTCTACGTAGATGGTATATCCGTCGGAGGCAATCCCCTGAAGCTAGAATACAGTGAAAATGGTGGACAAACCGTCATTCCTGTACTGAGGTTTATGCTACAATCAACCGGAAAACGGCTGACTGTACAGGGTTGAATTTAGAGAGAGACGATATTGGACAGGGCTATTCCCTTTACACCTTTGACCTAGAACCAACATTCAGAACATTTTAGCGGAAGCTGTGTCCTGTATCATCTACTGTGAATACACTGGTTACTTCGAAATCAACGCTGCAAGAGACGTCGTGTCACCATGAACACTCATCAGCTTCTTGATGCGATAAATTCAGATCCTGAACGATGGAGTGGTACGTCGCGGAGTGTTTGGTCAAGTTTCATTCACCGTGTAGAATCATGGTTTGTGGAGCGAGCGGAACTAAGCATATACTAGAACATGCCGATGGTATGTTTAGCGTAGCACCCATAAAGATCATTTTGTGCTACGATACGTGGCAGCCCATGTTTGACGGGTTACGTAATGATCTAAAGAAAATAACATTTCACCAAGGACTACCAAACGAAGACCAATTTGAGGAATGGGGAGAAATCGACGGACACAAGTTACTGGTGATCGACGATTGTATGGCAGAGGGTGTAGACAGTCCGCACTTAATGAAGATGTTTTGTGTAAAATCTCACGGTGATGTTTTTGGTGCAGAACGTTTTCCAGAAGGGCAAGGTCATGCGCACACTTAGTCTCAACAAACAGTATTTCATTTTATTCAAAATTTACCGAGATCAATCACAAGTGGAGGCTCTTGACCGACAAATATTTCCGACACAAAATGCCTACTTCAGAGAAGCCTATCAGTTGGCAACATCAAACAGATTTGGTTACTTACTGATCGATGTCTCACCTTTGGCCCCTAATGTAAATAGGCTAAATAATGCTATCGACACTACCTCCACATATCACGATAATTTTTCCGGGAGAGGACACGATATTATATTATCCAAAAAAATAAAAAGTTTGATCGAATTTCGGCTGATGGCCTTAGACAAGCAAAGGAAAATGATCTTAATGACATTAACCGATCAACAACTCAAGTTTCTAACAGAAATTATATACAATATAGCAGCAGATAACAGTTTACTAACCGGAGAGGATAAAAAAAGTTGTCCAAACATAAATTGAGCATACGTAAAGTGTTAGCCAAAGACATAAGTCGACGTCAACGACGTCAGAGAGTGCTAGCATTGAGTAAGGTATTACCAAAATTTTTTGTAAACTTCTGTGTCAAAGTCTGATTCAAACAACAAAACGGACGATAAAGAGGAAGAGCCATCACTCAACGAAGGATTAAAAAGCGAGAATAATTCTATATCTCGAACAGATCACCATCGAAAAGACTGACGGTCACGAACAGGTCACCCCTAAGATTAGACGTAGTACGCGCCAAAACAAAGGTCAAAAAGGTGTGCGGTTGTATATCAGAGAGACGCCAACACAATTCATACAGAACACTGAACCAAAGCGTAAGTGGCTATCCTTTAAAATCTAAGCAAAACGATTTCACTGAGCATGCGTCATAAAAAGGCACAACATATAAATACGAGTGTACGATTAAAGTTATGAAACAGTAGACACTAACTCAACAATGGAGGGTGGAGTTTTACCAGAGCTTCTGGATAGATTTGCGGGAGGAGACCAAACCGCCAAAAAACAGCTTACAGAGTTAGAACGAAAGCTAGACAGCTTACATGTGTCGCCAAACAAAAAGCAAAAAAAGATGTATCACCTAACAAAGAACATGATGACGAACGAATGCACCTTGAAGCAACGACTCGTCAATGTAGTGAATGTGGGCGTCGGTTTGCTAACAAACTGTCATACAGAAGACACGTAAAGGCTCATTTCGTTCAGTTGACGTGTGATGTATGTGAAAAATCATTTAAAAGAGTAGACAATTTAGTCGTCCATGGTGAAGTACAAAGATTGACATGTGGCGATTGTGATAATGCATACTCTTCAAATTATAACCTAAAACGACATCGTAAGAAAGTTCACGAACAATCAACAAAGACTTACCGGATTCCATCGCCGATTGCAGGCCCGTCGCACATTCAGTCTCCAGAGCCGTCACCGACGGATGTAGAGTTGTCAGTTGTAGATTCCCCACTGCCGGAAATACCAACAAACAACCAGACAGGTAGCGGCCCGCTGTCGCCGCCGAATGTGGAGCCGTCGCCGGATGTTGAGCCGCCGCCGGATGTGGAGCCGTCGGAAATGCCTAAAATAGATGGACACTATCAAAATATCACACATCAGTTTTCGGACGAAAGCAGTCTTAATGGATCTGCAAACATAAGGAGTATATATCCCAATGACAACGATCGTATAGATATATTGACATTTTTTGCAAATAATGGATCTTTTAAAGCAGTGATGTCAAAATCTTAATGGAATCAAGTGGTATTTGTGCGTTCAGGTCGAATTAAAAAAAACCCAGACAAGGATGGTAACGTGCAACAGTCGTTTCCTCATTTCAGAAGTAATAACTTCATTTACATGCCAAGTGACAATTTTTCTGAGTGATTTAAATGCTTCATTTAAAAAAATGTAATGGAATCAAGTGGTATTTGTGCGTTCAGGTCGAATTTAAAAAAACCCAGACAAGGATGGTAACGTGCAACAGTCGTTTCCTCATTTCAGAAGTAATAACTTCATTTACATGCCAAGTGACAATTTTTCTGAGAGTGATTTAAATGCTTCATTTAGAAAAAAATGTAACAATCTATATGGTAAAGGCATGACAGAACCATTACATTAGGGGATTTCCGCTGGGTTGAAGATGTCGACAAGTTTGACGTACTCTCCATACCTAAAGAGGGCGACTTTGGGTATATCCTCGAGGTCGATTTGGAGGTAGACGAGAGAGATCACGATTTAATGAGTGATCACCCTTTGGCTCCGGAGCGTAAAACTGTGTCGGACGAGGAGTTATCTCCCACAAGCAAGACATTGTGGAAAAAGCTTAATCCAAGCGATAAGCATACAAAGTCTAACCTAAATGGTTGCGTAAAAAATATAGAAAAGTTGGTGCCTAGCCTAGATAACAAGACAAAATATATTTGCCACTATAGAAATTTTCAGTTGTATTTAGAGCTGGGAATGAAACTGGCCAATATTCACAGAGTTTTAGAGTTTAGACAGCATCCGCGGTTGAAGTCTTACATTGATTTTAATACTGAAAGGCGCAAAATGGCAAAGAACGATTTCGAAAAAGATTTTTTTAAATTGATGAACAACTCCTTTTTTGGTAAACCATGGAGAACGTTCGCAACAGGGTCGACGTTAAACTCGCTCACACAACCAAAAAACTGAAAAAGTATTATGCAAAACCTTCTTTTCAAAGACTGACCATTTTAATGAGGATTTGACTAGCATAGAAAACGCAAAAATAAAGCTGGTTTTAAACAAACCCGTCTACGTAGGTCAAGCTATCTTAGATTTGTCAAAATGTATCATGTACGAGTTTTATTACAAATTTCTCAAACCAAAATATGGAGACGGGATGAAGTTGTTGTTTACAGACACCGACAGTTTTTGTTACCACGTGCTATGTGACGACATCTATGTTGATATGCACAAAGATAAGCACCTGGATATTTTAAAGACGAAACCGCAGGCAAGCCTATCGCAGAGTTTGTAGAACTTCGCGCTAAAATGTACAGCTTTCAATATGCGGTTCCTGAAACTTTTACTTTTGAAAATAGGAGAATCACTACAAATTCATTCAAAGAAAAGCAAGTGGCCAAAGGCATAGCCAAAGCTACCATTAAGCGTGACTTGCGTCACGAGATGTACAAAGAATGTCTCTTCAAAAAACAAAACAAAATGTATGAGATGCCCTCCATTAGGAGCGATAGACACCAATTACATGTGTATAACATCAACAAATCGGGACTGTGCACTTTTGACGATAAGCGTTGGATTCTGTCAAATTTCTGCGATAGCTATACCTTCGGTCATTACAAAACAAAGACGGTGTTGTAAACCTTACACCAATTTAATAGTAGATATGTAAGAAATGGCAAAACTCATTCGTTTGAAGTTTAACCAGAACCAATAAAATTATTAAATGTGATATAAATTTAATCTTGGAATCAATTTAAGAAGCAAATCTATGTATAAGAACTGGTTACCTATTTGATATAAAAATGTGAAGATTTGCATGTTTTAAAATATTTCTAAGAATGTAAATAGAAATACAGCACTTGTATTATTAGTTAATCGTAATTAAATGACTTTAAAGATTTTGTATACCATGTACCATTATTTGTTATGTAATTAGTTTTGTTTAAATAGTAGACTGATGTTTAGGTTTGATGTATATTTTAATTGATGCTCAGGTTTTGAAAATAAATCTATGTTGATCATACCTATTTTTAAATGATACCATGTGTCAATATGATAGATATTTGTAAAAAGAAATCTGTTTCTTGTATTTTCAAATCTACCTCAATACTTAATATTCTAAAAGTCAATCATTCCTTTTTAACAAGAATAATTTTTGAATAAATCTTTTGTGAGAACACCATATAATACCTATTATAAAATATCAATTCAAAATACTCAGGGTATATAATAACTATGTATCGGTTTTGATTAAAATTTTGAGTTGGGTATCTCCCTTTATTAAGTAATAAACATTCCATTTAACATTGTGTTCAATCCTATTGTTAATTATTATGTTAATAAAATGTACTAACAAATCGATTACGTTGTATCGTTTTTACTTTTAATTCTACCTACCTTAATACTTGTATGTTTGCTCTAACGCAAAACATTCTCTGAATTCACAGTTGTGAGAGGTCTCTCCTTCTAAATCAATCACTTTTTGACAAATGGTCACCGTTACATTAATCGTTTGTGATTCTTTAATCCCATTTACCTCCACATTTACCTTCGTTTAAAGAAGGTATGCAAAAAGGAATTACACTCCTCAAGATTACTTATGTCTTTAGACATTTTTCAGCATGAAAAAGGTTTGAATGTGGTGATTAATTTTATAACAGCATGATGTGGGTAGGTATCGGCTAGCTGCATGAGGCACATGGTGTGGGTAGGTATCGGCTAGCTGCATGAGGCACATGGTGTGGGTAGGTATCGTCTAGCTGCATGAGGCACATGATGTGGGTAGGTATCTGCTAGCTGCCTGAGGCACATGATGTGGGTAGGTATCAGCTAGCTGCCTGAGACACATGATGTGGGTAGGTATAGGCTAGCTGCCTGAGACACATGATGTGGGTAGGGATCGGCTAGCTGCCTGAGACACATGATGTGGGGAGGTATCGGCTAGCTGTCTGAGACACATGATGTGGGTAGGTATCGGCTAGCCGTCTGAGACACATGTTGTGGGTAGGTATCGGCTAGCTGTCTGAGACACATGATGTGGGTAGGTATCGGCTAGCCGTCTGAGACACATGTTGTGGGTAGGTATCGGCTAGCTGTCTGGGACACATGATGTGGGTAGATATCGGCTAGCTGCCTGAGACACATGATGTGGGGAGGTATCGGCTAGCTGCCTGAGACACATGATGTGGGTAGGTATAGGCTAGCTGCCTGAGACACATGATGTGGGTAGGGATCGGCTAGCTGCCTGAGACACATGATGTGGGGAGGTATCGGCTAGCTGTCTGAGACACATGATGTGGGTAGGTATCGGCTAGCTGCCTGAGGCACATGATGTGGGTAGGTATCGGCTAGCTGCCGGAGGCACATGATGTGGGTAGGTATCGGCTAGCTGTCTGAGACACATGATGTGGGTAGGTATCGGCTAGCTGCCTGAGACACATGTTGATTGGCAACCAATACACTCAATTAGCATATATCTATGTGAATACGATACAATACCTTTTATTCAAATTTACTTATCGTATAATTCAGTCAATTTCAAGTAATGTACTAAAATAAATCTAATTACTTTCCTCTACATGTATCTGGTTATACATTCACTGACCTTTTGCTTAGACTGTAAAGATTGTATTGTTTAGTCTTTGGACGTCTAAACGTGACTTGCTTCTTTACTTCAATCTCTTTGATGTCTACAAACTCTTCCGGATCAGAATCTATCATAAACACCGATTCTAAAAGTTTTGTGCTGATGTTTAACCTCTGCGTTAATCTGTTGAATGTTAATTCAACTTGAACTTTGTAATCACTTTCCGGACCTAGCTATAAACAATTTATAGTGAATGTCATCTTTAGTATTTTTGCAAAATTGCCTTACATGAGTGTTTAGTGCGATGATATTAAAGAAAATACATCTATATATCAGTGTTCTCGTTAAGATTTGAATCCTTCTGATAGTAACCGACTTGTTTGTTTGCTAGAAAGGAGCATTCAACTTCTAAATATACCCCGAAGTTATTCTGATTTCTGACTAACAGATATGAACATTGATTAAAGATTCACCAAACTGATTTCATTCTTGTGTCGCTTTCTAGAGGCATTGGTGGGTCAGTATTGGGTCAGTTATTTTCAGTCTTACTTCACCTTTAGTGTCTAGTTAAAGTAAACGTTGCAGTGAACTGGTTGGAATTCATTACTGATTTTTTGCATAATGACGTCTTAATTGCTTTTCTGGGCTGAGGAGTGCCAGATGTGTACGGAACTTAAATATGATACTAATTTCACGATGTGCCATGTGTGTAGGAATCACAAATGTGAGGATTGTCTAAGAGCGTTGGCAACCCTGAACTGTCCATATTGCAGAACGGGTTTTATGACTCCCGAAATGGCACATCATGCCAGAACTAACTGGCATATTGAATGTAATCGTCAAAATGGCCTTTTCGTCATCGAGACATTTACAGAGATAATTTTTTACTGTGAGTATGACGAGATATATTCTGAAATGCGAACAGGAAATTGTTTTGACTCGAATTCCAATGGTGGGAGGTGTTTGGATCCAGCATTTGAAGAATATTACCATTGTATAACAAACATGCTCCACCTCATGTCAGGACATAGATTATCTTCCCAGTGACATTTTTGTGACGTCAATTCAACTTTTACCTAAATTGGTGACTTTGCTTTTTTGCGTGCAAAGGTGTCTTCAAAAGATATTGACTATCACTATTATATACAGTGCTTCCGGTGATGATATAATTGCTATATATTTGGATGACTGTCTCTATCTACCAGAGATACTGACTATACTTATGTACAGAATGCTCTAGGTGATGATGTGTTTGCTGGATGGGTGACTTTGCTTTGATTCACAGGAGATAGTAATCGTAATTGTCTACAGAGTGCTCTATGTGACGATGTGCTTGCTGGGCAGATGACTTTGTATTAATTTACAACAGATATTAACCGTAATTATGTTATGTGTACAGAATACTTCAGGTGACGATGTGTTTGCTGGATGGATGACTTTATTTCGATTTACAAGATATATATAGGTAATTATGTTTTATGTACAGAGTGCTCTGAATAATGTTACACCGATTGTGTTTTAATAAATATGCATGTTGGTAAATGTTATATATTGTTGCAACTTGATAGTATCAGCAGAAGTGTTAATCTAGCCTACCTACTGTATGATACATTATACTTTGGAAATTATCTACAGATAATTGAGAGTTCTACGCCACTGTATCACTCCTTCTTTATTTATAGTAAATCCCTCCCTAACGGGATGGATCAGTGAGGGATCAGTGAGGGATGAGGGACTGACCCCGTGACCTTTTAATTCCCTTGATTCAGCATTGACATAATACCTCATCTTACCTCCTCCTTGCCTCATCATACCTCCTCATCTTAGGAGGAGCCTTGAGGAGGCTAGGATGAGGTTTAATAACTCACCTACTCCTTGCCTCATCATACCTCCTCCTAGAACCTCATCCTCCTTGATTCAACATTGATATAATACCTCATCTTACCTCCTCCTAGGAGGTTAAATGAGGAGGCTAGGAGGAGGTTTAATACCCCCACTTTACATCTACTGACAGGGCCCAAGAGGGGAAATAGAGATACCACCTTTAAAATCCTTCTACTACCGTAGGGATTAAGGGATTTTATCCTTATTTAGTCTGGATCATCCTTGGGCTAAGGGGACTCAATTTTGTATAATTGGTGGGTATGACCCCCCTAGGAGCATAGGGGTGGGGCTATGTTTGAAGTTTCTTGCTATATCTCAAGTACTTGATGGATCTTTCTGAAATTTCATATGTACTTACAGCACCTACCATGGAGTGCTATATCTTTACTTCATACCCATTATTTTAAGCATATTCAGGTGAGCGATACAGGCCCTCTGGGCCTCTTGTTTTTGCCTTTATGACATATCTTTTGACCGTGTTCATTGCTAACTTTACTAATGAGAAAATTCACAACGGATATATTTATCCTTTGATTTTCTGATCAGTATGTCCCCGCTCAGGACCGTGTTTCTCGTAAGATGTATAATTCAGTATTTTGTAGTTCAAGTTACTTCTTTCTCTTTTGAAAATCATTATGACACATCTTTTAACCGTGTTCATCCCTAACTTAACTTATATGACGAAAAAGACCGGAAATATTTAACATTTGATTAC
Source organism: Mizuhopecten yessoensis (assembly GCF_002113885.1). Classification (NCBI taxonomy): domain Eukaryota; kingdom Metazoa; phylum Mollusca; class Bivalvia; order Pectinida; family Pectinidae; genus Mizuhopecten; species Mizuhopecten yessoensis. The sequence goes on from NW_018408882.1 coordinate 632,451, forward strand.
TTCATTAGGATGTCCCCGCTCAGGACTTTGCCTATGTTATAATATGTATATATTTAGTAATTCGTCGTATGTTTGCCTATTTTTGCATTTAAAAGTCTATATGACTTCTCTTTTGACCGCACGCATTGCTATCTTATCTACAACGGATATATTTAACTTTTGATTTCCTGATCAGGATGTCCCCGCTCAGGACCGTGTATGTTACAAGATGTAAATATTTAGTATTTCCTCGTTCATGTAACTTATTTTATTTTCATTTAAAAATTCCTGATCAGGATGTCCCCGCTCTGGACCGTGTATGTTATTAGATGTTATATATATATATTTAGTATTTCGTTGTTCATTTTACATAGATCTACATGATCAAAGGGAGATAACTGTTATATTCCAACTCCGCATTATGAGTTCTGCTACACTTTTTGTATTAAAAACAATGGTCATAATCCCTTTGTCTTGATACTTTGATACTGATACTTTCCCATGCTAAACATTAGTCACATATTGATGCAAATCATTGCAGATTTTTGCTAAAACAAGTGTATGAAAACGCCACAATATGTAACGGTCCTGGTCAGCGACATGATTGATATAGAACGCACTCGAGGAATTGTAAACTTCCGGTCTTGTCTGACAGTTAGGCTAGCGTTAGCAGACACCACACATTGAGGTAAACATCAGTTTACGTAAGTAATTTTTAGGTCACATGAGAAGATGAAGTCTCAGTTGATCTATTGTGATCACCTTTTTGGCCGTCGGCTGTCGATCGTGAATTACAGTAGAGTTTCGGAGGGTCCTGGGTTCGAAAAATGTTCAACATGGAAACATATAGTATATAATATGTATTTCTTATCCACAAGTTTCACTGTTTGAGATTAATAGAATCTTCCCTTACCTTGAGCAGAAATCTCCTACCCGTGGGGTGATGTTTCAAACAAAGCATCCCGAGGGTTGGAGATTTCTCTGTTACACCCTCAAGGTAAGGCCAGTGGATGATTATTATGCTATTATTTCAGTATCAACTCTTATTTCATGACGTCACAATTGAACACATGCTAATCGGCACTTATATAATAACCTAACGAACTCTCGGGCACGCAAAAACCTCCCAGGACACTCCAAGGACTCATTACTCCAGGACACTCATTAGGGCGGTCACACTAATTTGCGCCATAGGAGATATAACGCCATAGGTGCGCCATAGGAGTTTTTGCACGCCATAGCAAAATGTAAGTGTTATATCCACAAAATATTTCGAATTTTCCATTGGTATACTCATTTAACATGTTTTGGTAAAGTATCATTTAAAAAAAATGTGTACTTTGTTAGAAAATCGATCTTGATTACGAAGCACTTTTACACTAATTAGCGCCAAACATGTTTTTTCCCGCCATAGCTAAATATAAGAATTATTTTCAGCAATTAACTGTGTTTTTCCTTTGGTATATGCAATATACAGGTTTTGGTAAAGTTTCATTCTTAAAAAATGTTTATTTTGTTAGTAAATCATTAGGGTGACCCATCTCCCCCTAGGGGGTGACAATCGGATCTTTCCCGGCTAAAATAGAAGACACACCTGTGAAGGGTGGGAGAAAATTAAAGCTGATCTTTCCCGGCTAAAACGGGAGACACACCTGTGAAGGGTGGGAGAAAACCTTCCCTCTTACCCTGGACAGGTGTATTCAAACTTTTACTGGTGTGAGATTTCCTTGTCTCACCCTAGGGTTGAGACGGGGGGATTCCCCTTTTCATAACAATGGCATGACGTCACTTCAACAATACAATGACGTCACTGTAACAATCCGCCAACGTCACGTCAACCCTGAATTTAGCATGTAACGTTATCATTATATTGTGTATATGATACACATTGGGAAAACAGGGTAAGAGAAAAAGAATCATTCACCCCCTTGTGAGTAAGATAGGGGAATCTCAACCCTCGGGGAAAGATTCTTGAGTTGCCAAACACTTGGCAAAGCCTCGTGTTTGGCAACATAAGAATCTTCCCCCTCGGGGACGAGAGATTCTATTAGTCTCACACTAGGTCAGCAATACATATGACATCACGTCAGCGATACAATGAGGTCACGTCAAAAATGCACAAACGTCATATCAACCTTGCATTTATAATTAGCCTGTTACGTTAACATTACATTATGTATATGATACACAATGGGTGAACAGGGCAAGAGAAAAAGAATTATTCACCCCATTGAGGAGAGATTGGGAATATCAACACTCGAGGAAAGATTCTTAAGTTGCCAAACATGAGGCGTTGCTGAGTGTTTGGTAACTTAAGAATATCCCCCGAGGGTTTAGATTATTAAATCTACACTGTTTCTGTAAAATGCGTATATGTTTTTACACTTTTTTAGTCTGATCTTGTCCATGGACTTGTGACTCCGTGATGCCATTTTGGAGAAAGAAAACCATCCCTGATCCTTGTCAAAAGCAAGCATGTGACATCCAGACTTGCTTGCAAGGTAATCACACAAAACTACCATAATGAATTTTGATTTGTGTAGGGATATAAAAAATAATAATCCATCATGGTTGTAGCTCACCTGGTCCGAAGGACCATGGTGAGCTTATGCCATACCGCAACTTTTCCTTTAAAACGCTATTAGTCATGAATGACTGAGCAGATTTTGACCAAATTTGGTCAGAAGTATCCTTATGGGAAGGGGATTTTTTTTGTATAAATGATGGGTGTGGCCCCCCTTGGGGATGAGGGGCGGGGCCCAATAGGGGAAACATAGCAAATTCTTTAAAATCCTTCTTCTTCTGTAGGAATGAAAGGATTTGTTCCATATTTGGTCTGAATCATCCTTGATTAAAGGGGGAACAATTTTGTATAAACCGTGGGTCTGGCCCCCAAGGGGCCTGAGACGCGTGGCAAAATAGGGGAAACATAGAAAATTATTTAAAATCCTTCTTCTTCTGTAGGAATAAAAAGGATTTGTTCCATATTTGGTCTGAAGCATCCTTGGGTGAAGGGGAACCAATTTTGTATAAACAGTGGGTCTGGCCTCCCAGGGGGCCGAGGGGCGGGGCCAAATAGGGGAAACATAGCAAATTCTTTAAAATCCTTCTTATTCTGTAGGAACGAAAGGATTTGTTCCATATTTGGTCTGAAGCATTCTTGGGTGAAGGGGAACCAATTTTGTATAAACCGTGGGTCTGGCCCCCTAGGGGCCTGAGGGGCGGGGCCAAATAGGGGAAACATAGCAAATTCTTTAAAATCCTTCTTATTCTGTAGGAACGAAAGGATTTGTTCCATATTTGGTCTGAAGCATCCTCGGGTAAAGGGGGAACAATTTTGAATTAACCGTGGGTCTGGCCCCCTAAGGGCCTGAGGGGGAGGGCCAAATAGGGGAAACATAGCAAATTCTTTAAAATCCTTCTTATTCTGTAGGAACGAAAGGATTTGTTCCATATTTGGTCTGAAGCATCCTTGGGTAAAGGGGGAACAATTTTGAATTAACCGTGGGTCTGGCCCCCTAAGGGCCTGAGGGGTAGGGCCAAATAGGGGAAACATAGCAAATTCTTTAAAATCCTTCTTCTTCTTTAGGAATGAAAGGATTTGTTCCATATTTGGTCTGAAGCATTCTTGGGTGAAGGGGAACCAATTTTGTATAAACCGTGGGTCTGGCCCCCTAGGGGCCTGAGGGGCGGGGCCAAATAGGGGAAACATAGCAAAATATTCTTAAAAATCCTTCTTCTTCTTCTGTAGGAATGAAAGGATTTGGTTTATATTTGGTCTGAAGCATCCTTGGGTAAACGGTTGGTGTGGCCCCTCTGGGACCTGAAGGGCGGGGCCCAATAGGGGAAATATAGGTAAAACCTTTATAACCCTTCTTCTACCATAGGGATTAAGGGATTTTATCCTAATTTAGTCTGGAGCATCCTTGGGCCAAGGGAACTCAATTTTGTATAAGCAGTGGGTGTGGTCTCACAGGGGGCAGAAGGGGGGGACACAATAGGAGAAATAGAGGTAAAACCTTTAAAATCCTTCTCTGACCATCAGGATTAAGAGATTTTATTCTTCTTTAGTCTGGAGCATCCTTGGGTCAAGGGGACTCAATTTTGTATAATTGGTGGGTATGACCCCCCCTAGGGGCAGAGGGATGGGGCTCTGTTTGAAGTTTGTTCTTGCTCTAAGTGCTGGATGGATCTTTCTGAAATTTCATATGTACTTACAGCACCTACCATGGAGTGCTATATCTTTACTTCTTACCAATTATTTTAAACATATTCAGGTGAGCGATACAGGCCCTCTGGGCCTCTTGTTTTTATTATTTAATAATTTTAATGTTCTACACTTTTTTTTCAAAATAACAGCTACAATGTATTATCCTTTTTCCATTGAAGCTAAAAACTACGATGAATCTGCTTGTCGCAAGTTTATAGAAGCTCTAGAAAAATGTTGTGAGCGGAATGTGGGACGAGAATCAGTATGTTGTGATGGCATAAAGACTCCAGATACAAAATCTTAGAAGTGATCCGGATGACAACATGTGTATTGGACAAAATGTCTCCCATCAAATAGATGCCAAATTTACTCTGTAAACAGAAAAAAAAAAAAACTTAGGTGTTGATTTGACACTTGTTACCAAAGAAAGATTCTGCAGTTGTGAAGTTTCTTAAACAATTGGACTGATAATGGTTTTGTTACTTGGATTATTGAAATACAGGTTGGGTATTGATGATTTATTTATAATAAAATACAAATGGATATTCCATTATTTGAACTTTTCCTAGCAATCATTAAATCATTGACTAGGATGATGATGTGAAGCAAGAGGGGAACACTGCTTCCAAGGGAGGTCACTCCCTTACAACTCTGAAATATTTCATATCAAAATAGGCAGCAAGCAGTTAAGTTATTGGTTCAAAATAATATGCTGGAATCTGTTAAGTGTATAAACGGCAATTTCTTAGTTGGCTGTGATACCTTTGTAACACAAGCTTGATGTATCATGTCATTTTCTAATGTTCTTAAAGGGGCTGGTTGGGGAAAAAATTACAAAATAAATGGGTCTAAATGCGATCTCTGGCCTTCCAAAAGTTATACCACGGCAATATGATGGTCGAGTTCTACTTGCAATGTCCAGTTTTGAGCACTGAAATCTCAGGGAAGCCCCGCGTAAATTTAGTGCAGATCTATTTATGTATGCCACGTGGTTGTTTCGAAAGTGAGGCAGTGAAGATAACAACAATAGCACGCAGTCTATCAGCCATGTCGGACTCAACTAGCAGACAAGACAGCAATACTATACGTAAATAATTGTTTTCAAAGGTCATGTATGATGCAAGTGTAGTATTCCTACCTATATGTTGTTATTATATATAACGGTATTGATACCTCGTGCCTGTCATGACTTTTGCATGCATCTTTTTCTTTCGCCGCGATGTTTACATTTGGCCTTGTTGATGATGCGCATGCGGTAAAATTACATCACTGATCTGGGTCAATTGAGAGTTTTAGAATGTCAGGTGACGATTTAGGATTTCTTTAATATAATTATAATTTTACTCTTAGAGAGTGAATTTCAGCAAAATTTGAATCGGTATATTTCATAAGAAGGTATTTTAAACATGTGTATGCCATTTTAGCAAATATGACATTTTTCCCCCGACCAGCCCCTTCAAATAAAAACAAAGGGGTTTGTTTTTGGTTTTATATCTTTGTCAACACATGGCACAACCTGATGATGATAGGGTCTATGTAAGGCCTAGCTGTTATGAGGTGAAGCATATAAATCTAAATCAACCACTCTAACTTGTCATCCGGCCATCCTTGATATTCCAGGGGTTATGCTTACTTTTTGCTCTTTGCACCTCTGGTATGTCAAATCAGCCACTCTTTTGATAGAGGAAATTCCCTCTGTGCAAAACTAAAAGGAGACTACCTGTCATACTAATGCCCCCTATTTTTAAATGTCTTTAATTGCATTGAAACACCACAGCAAACCAAGCTCCTTTTCACCATACAATCACAATTAATTTGTAACAGGAAAGTAAAAAAAAACTTCACGCCTGAGTGCATTCCGGGTTTGGTCCTCGTCCGCGATACAGGTCCTCACGACCTCTTGTTAAATGTTTACAAGCAATATTTCAGGGATCCAATTAGCTGAACCTTCAGGTGTTAATACAGGCCTTGACGTTATTTTGTAAGGACGTGCCAGAAAGCAAAGTAAATCACTAGGTACGTCCCAATGTCATTCACAGCGTTTGAAACGCGATTTTCACCACAGAATAAGAATTACTCGATGTACATTAATGTAGGTCAGGTTTCGCTTTTAAAACGAGGTAAATCGGAAGTCAAGTGTTATCTTTAGGAAATTCTTCCGACACCAAACAAAAATGTGTCGCTCTAAGCTATTGAAGATAAAAAAAAGATAGAAACAACGGATGTTAAAATGTGTGTAGGTCTACAGTGCAGTATTTCGCTACTTAGGCTACAAGTTTATAAATAAGAATCGGTGTTCGCACCTAGGACACTACTTACCGGCTGTCACAAAATGACTTGTACCGTTACGCATCTACTATAAATCAGAGACATATAAAGCCAATAAATGTACATTATGTACTCGGTGTCTTATTATTATAAGGTTTAGTTATGACACTACTACGCAGGTATTTCGGTATCATGGTATTATTCCAAAATCGCGTCCCCATGGCTGCTGCCTACAAGCTTGCGGTACAAGGCCATTTGACAACCGGAAGAACTGGATTTGGCGGGACTTGCCAACACCGTTCTGTGCGTTCATTTTTAACAGATATTGTAAACAATCAAGCAAGGCTCTGTGCGATGAAGAGAGGTGCTTTGATCGTGTTTGAAGGAGGAGACCACAGCGGGAAAACGACACAATGCACCAAACTCATACATGCATTTGAATCGGCAGGAGAGAAGGTTAAGTTGTTCAAATTCCCAGGTAAGTTTTCCACCGATATGACCACATCAGCGATTTTTACTTACACTGTACATTGCATACATTGCAACGTCACTGAACTTCATGTATAATACTTCAAGCAATTTGTCAAGGATGTAAACGCGATAAATGAGTTTCTGCACCGCCCCCCCCCCTCCCTCAACTAATTCACCCTATATGATAACAACAACAGATTAATATTGTGCAAAACTTTTTTTTTTCAATAAAGAAAAAGAATATATTCTTCGAAAGCTAGCATAATCCCAAAGTGCCAAATAACAGCTGACCCCAAAATAGATAAATTAAGAATTTACTTGTTTCCATACAAGTCATTGAGAAATTACTTTTAGAGGCATGCATGGGGGCATTTAACCCACCTGGAATTTTGAATTTAAAAACCTGCTGAATACCATGCCAGTTTATCAAAGGGTAACATGAATTACGAGCTCTTGTGGTTGCTAAGACACGAAGGAAATTAATGTATTCTTTGAATTCATGCTTAGCAATTTAGATATTTATTGATTAGGGATCTCAACTGTATTAATGTTATGAGCCAGAGAACTAGTCCCCAGGGTGAGTAGCATGAATGTCTTCGCCTCTTTATGCCTATAGTTATTCTGTACCATTGCTCAGATTTCAGACGTGTACATGCAAACCAAATCTTAGGCAATGTATGCACTGATTGTATTGGTCTGATGACTTGTAATCAGTAATGTTTGTTGTCTCTTAAACAAAGTTTTCCACCACCAGGAGGTCTGACGTGGTTGAATCATTTGAACAAGTCTAAACCAATTGAGGGATTAAGGCCCATCGGTCGCTAAAGTCTTTTGCCATTTTAAACAAACCAGATGTTCCATTCTTGCACCTCAGACAGAGATGTCCCCTGTCATACCCTGTGCTTGATTAATAGAATCTTACCTGGGTCTGTTCTGTGAACAGGGTTATCTCAACCTGAGTGTAAGAGTTTGGCTGGTCAGCACGAGGCTTGCCGAGTGCTGACCAGCCAAACTCGTACATGAGGGTTGAGATATCCCTGTCTATGGAACAGACCCATGTTTGATTATTTTTATCACATATATTACATACAAATAAATTCCAGGTGGAATTAACATCGATCTGATTCCTCTGCCCTAGGGTTGAGAAGGAGGATTTTCCATTCACCACAATTTTGGAGCCTCAGACAGCAGACCGAATACTTGAAGTCTGAAGTGAAATTATTTAGCTCACCTGCCCAAAGGGCAAGTGAGCTTTTAAATGTCATGGCGCGGCATCTGTCATTCATTCGTCTGTCGACCGTTAACTTTTCCTTTGAATGAATGAACAGGCCTAGAGTCATGATATATGGCAGAAAGCTTCGTTGGTAAGAGCCCACCAAAGTTTGAGAACGATGACATTGACCTACTTTCAAGGTAACAGGGGTCAAACTCAAATGTGGCAAAAACTGCAAACAGCTTCTTCTGAAAAATTGAAAGGCATAAAATCGTGATATAAGTAGCTTCCTCAGATCGAGCCCAACAAAGTTTGTGAATGAAAATGACCTTTGCCTACTTTCAAGGTCAAAGGGATCAAATATGTTAACATATTTAAATGACATCTCAAAAACTAAAAACCTAAAAGATGATGATATTTTGGATTAAGGAGTTTTTCAGCTGAATGACTTTGTTAGACTTTCAAGGTCACTGTGGTAAAATGTGTTGAATAACAAAGAGTCATAGGTAATGATTTTGATCCTATAGCTTTATCTAAATCCAAATTGTTGCACTCAGTGTCCTTGGCCCAATATGATTCATTGTTGTATAAACCATGCCTCCAACCCAATGGGGACAGAGGGATGGGACCCAATATTATGTAAGGGTGTTGCGAGCCAATTTTTGGAAATATTTGTAGTACTGTATAAGATTTAATGAGAATATTTTGCTATGACTAGTTAAATATGCAGGTGAGCGATACAGGCCCTCTGGGCCTCTTGTTTTGAACTAAAAGGTGCGAGAGACAGATTATATAACCTGTAACTGGGCGAAATCGGGTTATGTCAGTCTTGGGCTAAGATTCTGTAACATCCCAATTAACCTCAGCTAACACCTTCTGTTACGGAATCTTAGTCCTCAACTGAGATAACCTGATCTCGCTCAGTTTCAGGTATTTAGATTATATTATTCTATCAATATATATGACAAACATCATAGAGTGGGGCTTCCCACTAATTTTGCACACTGTATTTCAGACAGGACCTCCACCATTGGACAGATGATAAACAACTACCTGGGCAGCAAATGTGAAATAGAGGATCATTCCGTTCATCTTCTCTTTTCTGCCAACAGATGGGAAAAACAGTGAGCTTTATAATTGTTTATAACTTAAACCATTTTTAGGAACAATAGCATGCTGGGATGAAGGGCTACCAAGTTTGTTCAAATGAGTGACCTTTGCCCATTTTCAAGGTCACAGGGGTCAAATATGTTAATATGTTATAACAACTTCTTCTGAATAACCAGAAGGCCCAGGGTGATGATATTTGACCAGGGGCATGCTGGGATAAAGGGGTACCAAGGTTTTTCAATTAAATGACCTTGACTTATATTCAAGGTCACAGGGGTCAACTATGTTAAAAACTTAAAAACTTAAAACAATTTCTTCTGAACAACCAAAAAACACAGGGTGATGATATTTGACCAGGGACATGCTGGGATAAAAGGCTACCAAGTTTGTTCAATTGGATGACCTTTACTTATGTTCAAGGCCACAGGGGTCAGCTATGTTAAAATCTTTCATGCCCCCTTAATATACCACTTGACTGCCAATCACACGACTGTTACACAGGAAGCATACATGCCCCCTTAATATACCACTTGACTGCCAATCACATGACTTTTATTCTGGAAACTTGTATCTCGGAAACGACATATTGCCCTACATCCATGGTTTGTCATCCTACGTCCATGGTCTGTCAATAAGATGGCTGTCAGGCAGCAATCTTGGATTAATACTTTACTTTAAAACAAATATACAATTTAACTTGATACTTTACTGCGATAATCGTAATACAATTCAGCCGATGGTCATACTTGTACTCCAATGATCATGTTATATTTATAAATACATTACAGGCCACGCATGATGGAACTTTTGGAATCTGGAACCACTTTAATTGTGGATAGGTACGCATTCTCAGGTGTCGCCTTCACGGCTGCTAAGCCAGTAAGTATAAATTTATCATTATCATTTATGTTTACTTTTATTGATCAGTTTTGTATGAAGTTGAAGGTTCTTCTCCTTAAGTCTGAAAGAGTTCACTATAGCATTGAAAAGGAAATGTCCCTGTCACATTTGATGGAGGAGCATAAGTATTGGCCTTTTCCATTGTTCTGTTTATATGGATATTGGTAAGCTTAGCTTTTACTGTTAAATCCTCGGGTCGTACAAGTACTGTCCCATTAAATATTGTATAGATGGAGGGTGTGGCCCCTTTGGCAGAGGGGCGGGGCTGAATATGGGATATAGAAGAAATTGTTTTAAAACTTTTCTCATTTGATACAAATGGAGGGATTTTAACCAATTCAGATATGTCCTAAACATTCCCTTAATTGTGCAGGGCTTTGCCATTGAGTGGTGTAAGCAGCCTGATATCGGTCTCCCAAGGCCAGACCTGGTGTGTTTTCTCACACTGGACACTGAAGCAGCTGCAAAGAGGGGCACGTTTGGAGGAGAACGGTATGAACGGACAGATTTCCAAAAGAAGGTTATGAACAATTTTGAGAAACTTAAGGACTCCACATGGAAGGTGAGTCTCTCACAGCTTCAAAGCCATCATTACTGGATAATGTGGTGTAAGGGATCCCCGTTTCTGTTACTCTACATTAGTATTTCTGTTTAGCTTACCTGGCCTGAGTGTTGTGTTAGGGATCCCCTTTTCTGTTACTCTACATTAGTATTTCTGTTTAGCCCACCTGGCCTGAGTGTTGTGTTAGGGATCCCGGTTTCTGTTACTCTACATTAGTATTTCTGTTTAGCTTACCTGGCCTGAGTGTTGTGTTAGGGATCCCCTTTTCTGTTACTCTACATTAGTATTTCTGTTTAGCCCACCTGGCCTGAGTGTTGTGTTAGGGATCCCGGTTTCTGTTACTCTACATTAGTATTTCTGTTTATCTCACCTGGCCTGAGTGTTGTGTTAGGGATCCCGGTTTCTGTTACTCTACATTAGTATTTCTGTTTATCTCACCTGGCCTGAGTTTTGTGTTAGGGATCCCCGTTTCTGTTACTCTTCATTAGTATTTCTGTTTAGCTCACCTGGCCTGAGCGTTGTGTTAGGGATCCCCGTTTCTGTTACTCTTCATTAGTATTTCTGTTTAGCTCACCTGGCCTCAGTGTTGTGTTAGGGATCCCCGTTTCTGTTAATCTACATTAGTATTTCTGTTTAGCTCACCTGGCCCGAGTGTTGTGTTAGGGATCCCCGTTTCTGTTCCTCTACATTAGTATTTCTGTTTAGCTCACCTGGACTGAGTGTTGTGTTAGGGATCCCCGTTTCTGTTCCTCTACATTAGTATTTCTGTTTAGCTCACCTGGACTGAGTGTTGTGTTAGGGATCCCCGTTTCTGTTCCTCTACATTAGTATTTCTGTTTAGCTCACCTGGACTGAGTGTTGTGTTAGGGATCCCCGTTTCTGTTCCTCTACATTAGTATTTCTGTTTAGCTCACCTGGCCTGAGTGTTGTGTTAGGGATCCCCGTTTCTGTTACTCATCATTAGTATTTCTGTTTAGCTCACCTGGCCTGAATGTTGTGTTAGGGATACCTGTTTCTGTTATATTACTCTGCATTAGTATTTCTGTTTATCTCACCTGGCCTGAGTGTTGTGTTAGGGATCCCCGTTTCTGTTACTCTACATTAGTATTTCTGTTTAGCTCACCTGGCCAGAGTGTTGTGTTAGGGATCCCGGTTTCTGTTACTCTACATTAGTATTTCTGTTTAGCTCACCTGGCCTGAATGTTGTGTTAGGGATCCCTGTTTCTGTTATATTACTCTGCATTAGTATTTCTGTTTATATCACCTGGCGTGAGTGTTGTGTTAGGGATCCCCGTTTCTGTTACTCTACATTAGTATTTCTGTTTTGCTCACCTGGCCTGAATGTTGTGTTAGGGATCCCCGTTTCTGTTACTCTACATTAGTGTTTCTGTTTAGCTCACCTGGCCTGAGTGTTGTGTTAGGGATCCCCCGTTTCTGTTACTCTACATTAGTATTTCTGTTTAGCTCACCTGGCCTGAATGTTTCATGGTGTGGAGGTCCCATGTTGCCTCTTATGTTGGTTTATTTTAAACAATGGCTAATGGAACTTCAAATTGCTGTCGTTAAGATTGGAAATAATGGCTTTAATTTGCAAAATTGATTTTTGAAACACCAATCTGATCTGTCTCAACGAGTCTATAGCAGCAATATGATATCTTGTTCTTGATCTTGTAAAGTTTTTGTGATTATTCAGTTCTGACAAGTGACTGGTGTATTTTTTTCTATGTACAACTGTTAGTCAACAAACTGACCACACTTTAGCTTGGACTTTGTACTCTTTATGTAAGAAAAATGTATTTCATTTTCTTCTACACTCTGTACACTGCAAATTACCTTTGTGCAATATTATTTTGTTTTATACAGGAAATTGATGCTGACAAAAGCATTGATGATTTGCACAAAGAAATCTTAGACCTGGCTACAACAACGATGGCGTCAGTGGCTCAGAATCCGATAGAAAAACTGTGGATGCCGGATGACACAGAAACGAAGTGTAAAATGTAGGAACTAGCAAAACAAAGGAATCGACAACTGTCACAAAACAATGCATTTATCTTAACAAACATCGCTTTAGAATTAATTTAATTTCAGCCTTTTGAGGTCGACACCGATATCAACATTCTTTTCCACTGTACACTTAGCATTTCTATCACTTCAAACCACTAAGATTGTTAAGGTATTTGTATGGTCTGATTTGCCTTGTTCGATCATCTAAGTAAAAATGGGAGAGTATCCATCTTAGAAGGTTTTTTTAGGGGGGAAGGATGGGTGTGTGTGTGGGGAGGGGAGGGCACTTTTTATTTTAGATCAACCACATCATGACATCTCTTTCCTATATCTATATCTATATGTATAATATTAGTAAGTGTACTATCATAAACAAATTCTAGTAGGATGGGGATGCAATCATATTCATGTCAACAATATGTCAGCGATTTTTTTTAATTTTTAACATATTTTTCAAAATTCACAGAATGCAATCATTATTACTCTCTGCTATGTGTGATGAACACTTCCTTGATGGACAAAAACACCGCATTTTTTTTTCATGCATTTAACGCCACATTTGAGAAAAGGAATGAGGGAGATATCCCTCACTCAAGGTTTCAGAGGTGGACGCCTATGGAGTTAATTGTATTGAAACTCATTTTCTATCTTTCGTGCAAACTTGAAAAGCTATCCGAAGCATAGCATGTAGATCAGTAGGCCTATTCACACAAAAATACACCATTTTGCCACAGTATAATATAAGTAACGTGCTTTCCTGTGATATTAAATCTTGTCAATTACTGTAAATGTGTTGGTCATTGACCAATAGTAGAAAGTGCCTTTATAGAATTGCATTTGTTCATGTATATATATAAATATTATATAAAGTGAAGAATCTCCTAGAAGAGATGAAAGTACTAAAGACTGGTTGTTAAGAATTTTTCTTTATATAATATTTATTCGTCCGTAAGGATCATTTTTCTGATTTATAATATATATATATATATGTGTGTGATTTGTAGAAAACTTTTATAATGTATAATGTACAAGTATTAACACAACAACAACTTTTCAAAAGTCGTTATTGTGTTAATACTTGTGCATTATATCTATTCATGCTTGCCAACTCTCTTTATTTAGGAGGGAGACTCAAGATTTTGGACCCTTATGTTTAGCAGTTAGAAAGAAGATATCAAAATTTATCATGTGAAGGGTTATATACACACATTTTATTGATGTTGGAATGAATTTTGAGCATGTAGAATCTCTCCTTATTGAAATTTCAAAAAGTTGGCAAGTTGGCAATGCTGTAAATGATAAATACAAAAGTGTTTGTATGTACCAAATTACCTGTTTGTAGGGGTCGTGTCATGTTTGTAAGTGTTAAGTTAAGGGAAATAAGATGCCGAAGATTATGTAACAAAAATTGAAGGCCTAAATATTGTGTTCATGTCAATCATATATCATTATCAACAATCTGTCTTTAAACAGAATTTTAATGAGAACAAATATCTACTGTTTGCCGGGAAATGTTTGCCTTTGGTGGTAAAATCTGTATTTCATTCCTGTGTATATGATGTTGTTTAACAAATATGTGTTGTAATGATAAATTCCTCGCCCTCATCACGGAGGGTAAAGAAGGCGAACATCGAATTGCAGCAAACATTTCCCGGTATACAGTATTATAATGATATAAGACCATGGTGTGCTTGATACTTTATTTACATTCATGTATATATGTAATTTTTTGTTGTTAATTGATATTAATAAAATGGTAATTAGTTACCAGTATACAGAATTTGCAAGTTTTGTCTTATAATTTGCTCTATTTAAGACAAGAGGTAAAAAGGATATTGCCTCCATTATCAGCTGTAAAATATTCTTGAAAAAGAAAGTTACTGGGTAGTTCTTGGCGTATTATTAAACAAGCAAACATATCACCCCAGTGAAAATACCCAGCTTCATAGTATCTCATTTCTCTGGGCTAGGTTCAAGGATAAAATGCAGTACCTAAGCTAATTTGATAATCATAATGGTTGGAACACAAAAGGCTGAGGGGCCTTAATATCTCTTTATAATATTTATTTTATTTTCAATTTATAACCAGCTGAATACCATACCAGTTTATCAAAAGAGTACAAAAAGTACAAGCTGCTAGAAATCCTCCTTGCAGCTTGTAATTTTTGTACTCCTTTGACAACCCTCTGCCCCCAGGGAGGGGGGGGGGGGGGCACACTCCATGTTTTATAAAGAAAATTGAGTCGCCTTTGTTTGAGGAATGTGTGGCTCCCAGGGGAGAGAGGGACAGGCCTAATAGGGAAAATTGAGGTAAATTGAGGGATTTCATCCCCACCCTTATATACAATTGTTAGGCATGAAGTCAGGAAAACATTCATGCTACCAGGATTAGCTTGCAGGTCCAGACCAACTCTTGGGCACAAACTCCTCGGGGTCATAACATGGAAACAGTTGAGCAGCGGGGTGGGTCCAATAGGGAGAAATGGAGGTCAATCTTTAAAATCTTTCTCCTTCTGTAGGAATTTAAATTCAGTATGTTTTAATCTCTGAGCAAAGTGGACTCAATTTTGTGTAAATGAAGGGTGCAGATTTTTTCCAATGCACATGCGTAGATGCCCTACCATGGCATCAAAATAGCGTTGCTATGCAGAAATAGCCAAAATATGGTGCGTTTGTACAGTAGCTTGCAGAAATGAAAGCCTCCGCACGTGACAAACAAACACTCCTTTCTACGAATGAACACTTGTAGGATAATGATTAAGCATGTTAAATATTTATTTGTTGCATGCTGAGGCTTTCAAAAATTGAAAAATGTTTAGTTAACAAGTACTAATTGTAATGGGGGACCATAACAGAAGTCCCCCAAACTGCCCCCATAGTCGCAAAGATACATCAGAAAAGGATTGCAATGCCTTTATACACCTAAATACTAAATTTGAGTGAAATCCAACAATTTCTAAACCGCGACCAATTAGAAGCCTCTGTGTATATGGCAGCCATTATGTCTAATAAGACAAGAGGCCCAATGGGCCTGCATCGCTCACCTGTTATTAGGTCACCTGAGACAAAGTCTCAAGTGACCTATTGCGATCGCCTTTTGTCCGTCGTCCGTCGTGCGTCCGTAAACAATTTACATTTTCGACTTCTTCTCCAAAACCCCTGAACCAATTTCAATGAAATTTTGCAGGGACCTTCCATGGACAAAGGTCAACAAAAATAGTTGCCGGTTTAGTCCTAAGCCCCCAGGGGCCTGAGGGGCGGGGCCAAAAAGGGTTAAATTGACTAAAATTTCAAAAATCTTCTTCTCCAAAACCCCTGAACCAATT
>NW_018408882.1:651569-687582 GCF_002113885.1 Mizuhopecten yessoensis
GGGGGGGGGAACAAGTAATAATCCCTCAAAGTTTGATGAAGATCTGACCAATGGTTTCTGAGAAAAGTGTCAGAAACCTTTAAGGCAGAAAGCGGAAAAGAAGAAGAAGAAGAATAAAAATAATAAGAATCGGAGTAAAAACAGTAAGTCACCAAACTTCGTTTGGGGGACTTAATTACCTTCAAAAGGGCAAATTTTCAATCAAATACTGCACTTCAGACAATATCCAGTCATTTTATTATGAAAATGTGGGTTCATGTCTCTCTTTGTAATGCCACTATCCTAAACTATAGTTGTTGATTGAATTTGAAAGTTCATATTTGCATACCTCATTTATTCCAAATATAACAACTAAGTCAAAATCCCTTAACACCTCTAGTCCTTTGGACTGTCTTTCATATTTCCCTCAGCAGGAGATTTGAATGACTACGTATGTCCTTGTTTCAGTATATTTAGAATCTTTTCTCAGGAGCCCTTTTAGTTTTTTTTGGAAATGTTTATTTTAAATATTCCAAAGTATTACAGGCATATATTATGTATTGTTACATTTATGTGTATACTTTAGCCACTTGAAAAACCGTATTTCCCTTGATTTGAAAGTAATTTAGGTCTTTGTTCAAATACAATTCATTGACAACGTAACACAACCAGAAGACCTATAAAGAAAAGAAGACACAAGATTTGAATAAAATTAATATATAAACATCTTTATTTTTAAAACAAACTACAAAAACAAAAATTCAACTGTTCTGCTGTGAAAACAAATTTGACTTGCCAGGGTAAATTTGTTTAAGAAAAACTAATTGTGTTAATAACAAAATAAACAATTTTGGAATTCTCTGTGATGGCAAAATAACGGAGCACCATAACATTATACATTTATAGCGATACCAGGGAGCACCCATAAAATTCATAGTTTAACTTGAAAAATAACAACATCATGGATTATGTAATGAATAATGACTCTGGAAGATTTGTAACTACCAACCGTCAGTGATGGATGAATGATAATGATATTGGGAGAATGAAAATGACATCCACCTCCAGTTTGGAAAACCATCTATTTTAAGCTGACCTCCGTGAAGTTACAATATCTGCATTTAATTGAAATATGAGTGAAGCTGTGATAATGGACTGGCCATTTAGAATATTTAACTATTTAGAAAAGAAAAAAAATCTGATAATTTTTATCACTAGGATGTGTTATTCTAAGTTCTGAACTAGGGGGAGATAAGCTAGTAGTAAAATACAGTTCGGAAATTCTTCATAAAAACTTAGGGACTGTAGCTATGTGGTAACAATGATATGCAAATTGAATATGATAGGGAGTTATGTAATAAATGCAGTTCAATATTTTTTCTACAAGTTAAAGTGGAACATGTAATTCATATTAAGAAAATAAAAAAAAGTTGTGTTACATTCTATATGTACAGCAAAACGGGCTAACAGATGAATCTCATTTATAGTGAAAACATTTTCAATAGAAAGGAAATATTAACAAACAGTTAAGTTTTTTGGTACCAAAAATATTAATTGAACTCAACGTTAACAGGGACATTTTCATACAAAATACAGTGAACAACCAGTTTGTTTATTTCTAAATGCATCAGTTTTTCGGATACAACCTAGCAGATCCTTTTAAGAACTTGGAATTTTTGTCAAGGCTTTGCAGAAAATGACCTCAGGGTAAATAAGGCTTTGACTAAAAGCTATCTAGTCCACAGATCATAAGGCCTGTCCCTTTCAACTCATTCACCCCTGTAGATTTTAATTGGACTTGCCCAGTCTTTGATTTGGTAAGGTTCAAATATGACTTTAGGGGAAATGGGTTGACGACTCTAATTAGTTAAACTGTGTATAACACATATCACTGGCCCATGTGATCCTGTTAGTATTGTGTAAAACACATACTTTATTCCTGACTGATTGAACCAAAGTTTGAAATAAGATTACAAACAGTAACTTTGAAATCAGTAATTTTCGTGGAGTTTTTAATTTCATTGATTTCGTAATTAATCTTCATTCACAAATTCATAGGTCATTTATTACAAATTCAATATAAAGTAATTCTATGTAAGAGCGGGTAATCGTAATCTATGACTTCATGTACCAACAACAAACTGGTGTTTTGTCGGGAAACCAAATGAAAGGGTCCGACGAATATATCTGATTTCACAGTAAGTGATGGCCAATCAGATTAATATTCAGTGTTCACATACATGAACATCACATACACTTTCCAATACAGAAACTATACCTTTTATACATATAGCATGTTAATTGTCAAGGACGAAATTAAAAAAATAAAATAAAATAAAATAAAAAAAGGATGAGTGTACACTTACACTAGTCCTTCACTCAGGAGCAAGTAAGACTGAGTCGCTGCATTCAGATGAGTGCCAATTACTAGAGCTTTTATACCCAATATTTCTGGTCTGTCATGATTATGATTTACTTGACTGAATTCACCATCCTTTATATCATTATATACAGCTGGTAACTGAATACATCAATTCAATCTACATCAATTTAAACAAGTAACTTCAATATAAAACAATGTCATCAATTAAATCTAGTAAATGTCAAATTCAAGATTCAGGAGAATTGGATTTGTTATAATCAATTTCACAAGCTGTTCTAAACATAGATGTCAGGTAACCCCTCCTCCAGACTTTTTTCCAATTGAATCTCTATTGAATATCAAGTACTGAGTTTAAACAGTCCCCCCACCCTTCATTTTCACATTTGTCTCATTTAACATACAATTTTTTGTTGACAGTGTCCTCTTTCTTATCTTTCTGAATTTGTTTCCTTATCATCCAGATGATCTTCAGCTTCGTCCGATTTTTCCTCTTCCATCTCGGTTTCTGGTTTCACCTCAGTGATGTCTGTTTCGTTCTTTTTCTCTTCTTTCTCCGTTTTTGTCTCTTTATCTTCTGAATTCACTTCTACCTTTTCCTCTGGTTGTATGGTTTCATTTTCTTCGTGATCATCGACATCTGATTTGACCGATTGATCGTCTTCACTTCCTTGACAACTGATGTTGGATGATTCCTGTGATCCAAAATGGCTGCCAGTTTCGTCCGAGTCAAATCCTGAATCACTCTTGCCCACATCTGAGGATTTGTCCGACATAACACTCTCCTTGGAAGGACTTGCTGCCTAAAGATGTGAAAACATGAAATAGATTTAAGATTTGATTTGATTTTTTGAAAATTTGCATATTGGCTATTGAGGGGTGGGATGACATATAAACACCTCTTTTAGCTTTGAACTTATTTGACCTTTCACCTCTAGATAGATTTAAGATAATTTGATATTTGTTTTGTTAACAGAAACATGTCACCTATTGATAGCCAATATGCAACTTTTCTTTTAACTTATTTGACCTTTCACCTCTATATCAGATTTAAGATTTGTTTTGTTAACAAAACCATGTCGCCCATGAATAACCAATATGCAAATTTTATGCAAATTTCCTTTGAACTTATTTGACCTTTCACCTAGAGGTGGAATTACAATGCCCTTAATCCAAATGATGCAGGAATACTTCAGGTTTCATCAAGATGACTAACAGTTTAAAAGTTAAGACAATTTTACTGAAGTTCATGCACTAATTTGATCTTTGAAGGTGGAGTAAAGTTGGCTTGTCAATATTTTACCTCGATACTTACATTCAAGATTGTCCAAGGAGGCGGGGCCTGACCGGGGCATCGCTTCATTGCAAACTTCCATACAAGAAACCCAGAGAGACCGCTACAGCACCACGCCTTCTCCACCTGGTACATACCTATCAAAAGAGTTGGCCTTAGCATACAGCTTACACCTTGGGTTTACATCTATATATCGGATATCATTTCTTTAAAGTACATGATGTTAGGTTAGGAAATTGTTCAAAAATTTAGCAGCAAAAAGTCTTTCAAAATTCTGGATATTAAAAAAAATATACAGCATGAATTTTTGCTTGACAACTCTCATAGCAGGGGCCTGTTCGTTTACATGGAACAATCAGTTTGTCTATTTTTAATTGCAACAGTTTCCGATTTAAAACCTGGCAGACCTGTAAATGTTTATGCAGGCCTTGCTTGCAAGGCTTTGTCAAAGCTCACCTGATACCAGCATCAGATTACTAGGTCCGTTCTTATTTATTAACAAACAACTCTGGTCCAACAGATTAAACTGTTTGGATCGCAAGGAATGGAAGTGGCCCTAGTTTCAATATTACAAATCATCAGATTGATAAGCAGACGTTGTATGCAAAATATATTTGCCATATGTCTATAATGGTTCCTCTGTTGACAAGTACCCACCATCGTATCTGTATCCCTCCTCGGGGGCAAAGGGACTTTTGAGTTTGTATCCTCGGATCACTCGGACAGGGTAATTGCTGGTCACATTGCGACTCAAAGCCAGGTTTCCGCGCGTCAACTCCTGGTCTTTGGACTGAGCGGCAGTCCGCAGATTCTACGAACAGAAAGGTAGAGTATAATGGAAACTTCAAGCTTCAACGATTTATTGATGCCAGTGGCAACTTTAAGACTTTTTATAGAGGTCTGACACATAGTGCACATCATTTGAAGTCAAACCGAAGCTTATCACAGGTACTACACTGGAGATTAGGGCGTCAAAGATATATTGTATCGTGATATTTTCTTGTGTATTGTATCATCTTTTGTTTGTTTGCCTGCATCGGGATACTTTCTTGTGTATTGTATCATCTTTTGTTTGTTTGCCTGTATCAAGATACTTTCTAGTGTATTGTATCATCTTTGGTTTGTTTGCCTGTATCGAGATATTTTCTTGTGTTTTGTATCATCTTTTGTTTGTTTGCTTGTATCAGCGTTTGTTTGTTTGCCTGTATCGGGATATCTTCTTGTGTATTGTATCATCTTTTGTTTGTTTGTCTGTATCGTGATATTTTCTTGTGTATTGTATCATCTTTTGATTGTTTGCCTGTATCGGGGTATTTTCTTGTGTATGGTATCATCTTTTGTTTGTTTGCCTGTTTCGGGATATTTTCTTGTGTATTGTATCATCTTTTGTTTGTTTGCCTGTATCGAGATACTTTCTAGTGTATTGTATCATCTTTGGTTTGTTTGCCTGTATCGAGATATTTTCTTGTGTATTGTATCATCTTTTGTTTGTTTGCCTGTATCATCTTTTGTTTGTTTGCCTGTATCGGGATATTTTCTTGTGTATGGTATCATCTTTTGTTTGTTTGCCGGTATCGGGATATTTTCTTGTGTATTGTATCATCTTTTGTTTGTTTGCCTGTATCGAGATACACTAAGTATCGGGATACACTAAGTATCGGGATATCGGGATACACTAAGTATCGGGATACACTAAGTATCGGGATACACTAACGGTACTGAAGTTCTCCATCAATTTTTACCAAACTCTGCAGAAATCATCGCAGCCCTACTGGAGATCAACGGTCGCTCCATGACCTCACAGCGAAAAACATCTATACATATCCTCGCATCATCCATCGTCAATCTCTAGACAACTCAACTCCATGGATAAATGTATATTGTATTAGAAAATAACAAACATACAATATAACGTGTACGTTGTAGTTTGACTTTCAGAAATATTCTGGGCCAGTAATTAATGGAATGTGTTTTAATCTATTAAATATTTTCACACAAGTTGTATACATAGGACAAGGCTTTTGGTTAGTGCTAATCTAAACTCTTTAAAAAGATACGGTTGGTTTTATTAAGGAAATGTGACATTTTTAAAAGGGCTAAGGACATGACACAGCTGTCATTAATGCTAGTTCTTACCTTAGGGTTGGCTTTAGTTCCCTTCAAGTCTCTTCCTCCTGAAAAGTATTTAAACAGAAAATAAAATATGATCTTTAAATTGTGTTAAAACATCAGAAACTACTGTTTTTATAGATGTCAGATAGATATTCTTTTTCTGGAGCTTGAAAAGCGACATATTTTACAACATGTATATTTCCCCCACTATCAGATCAAAAGAGGGAATATTGTATAACTCCAATGAAATGATACAGTTCAAGACCAAAAAAGTGAAATCTGACCAGAGCCCAGGTAATTCGTTACTGCACTGCACTAAGTCAAATTTTTACAATGACAATCTCTCAACCACCGTTTTTTTTATACGCATGTATATCAGATTTATACAAACAGTAATTCGAAGTTAATTTTTTTGTTTTGCATTTTTTTTTTTTTTTTAAACACTGCACATCCCATCAACAATAACATTAAATGTGTCTTTCTCAACATGTGATTGTTTACATCCTGTCATGTTGGGAGCTGGTGAAAGATGGCGGAGATATTGTATCATCTCATGGTTAAATCACGCTGTCTCTTCCAATTCTAAGATAAAGGGGGCAACAAGATCCCCCCCCCTCCTCTACCACCAGTTCCAGGGCCTATATCATGAAACTGTTCTCATGCTCAAACTCAGATTCTGTGCTCAAACTGACTTACTTGTAACTCGCTTAAATCATGCAAAATCATAACAAAAGGCCCAGAGGGCCTGTATCGCTCATCTGAATATGTTTAAAATAATTGGTATGAAGTAAATATATAGCACTCCATGGTAGGTGCTGTCATATGAAATTTCAGAAAGATCCATCCAATACTTGAGATATAGTGAGAACAAACTTCAAACAGAGCCCCACCCCTAAGCCCCTAGGGGGTCTTACCCATCAATTATACAAAATTGAGTCCTTTTGGCCCAAGGAAGCTCCAGACTAATCCCTTAATCCCTATGGTAGAAGAAGGATTATAAAGGTTTTACCTCTATTTCCCCTATTGGGCCCCGTCCCTCAGGTCCCAGGAAGGCCACACCCACCGTTTATACAAAAATTATACCAAATTGGATCCCCTTCACCCAAGGATGTTCCACACCAAATATGGAACAAATCCTTTCATTCCTACAGAAGAAGGATTTTAAAGAAGAAATTGCTATATTTCCCCTATTTGGCCCCCGCCCCTCAGGCCCCTGGGGGGCCATACCCACCATTTATAAAAAATTGGGTCTTCTCCCCCCAAGGGTGCTCAACACCAAATTTTGTTAAAATCCGCTCAGTGGTTCATGACTAGTAGTGTAAAGTTGACGGACGACAGACGCAAGACGACGGACGCTGCGGTATGGCATAAGCTCACCATGCTCCTTCGGACCAGGTGAGCTAAAACTGTTGTGCATAATATTTAACACGGTATTCTGCTTCTTTTGAAGTTTCTCCAGAATTCCTCTGAATCATAGAACAAATATTAAGTTTAAATGTATAGAATATTCTTATAATGAATCCAAGGGGACCTAGAAAAGTAGTTTTCTGCAAGTGAAAATAAAACAAGAAATTGGGCTCGAGCACAGAATTTGAGAACAGTTTTATGAATACAGGCCCTGACCACACATATTTTTTGCCACATCTGAGCTAACAATCCCTCACTTGTGATGACGAAGGCTACACTCGTCTCCCTGAGGTAGGTGACCCTTACCCTCCTCTTTACTACTTACCTTCCCCAGTATAGGTAAAACCCTCTCCAAGGTCCACGTTGTCGTCGTAACCCCCGGACAGAGCTATCGAGTAAGCTCCATCTGGTCCGGCATGGATCCCGGCTACCGTTGGTCTGAAATCAAGTAAATGGCAATTATTTTGAATTACAGTTTTATTAACGCCTGCCATTTGCAACCATGGATCAACTTGATATTTGATAAAAGAGGTCCATGGGGCCTGAAGATGCTCATCTGTTTTACGTGGCCTTTATTTTCACAAATTTCCTAGCACCATGATGCAGCCAGCTTCTGGCTCTAGGCCATTTGAATTATTCAGATGTCAAAAATTCTTTGGCTTTGTTAGATATCTGTCTTCAACATAATCACAGCAAGTATTATGTGAAAAAGACTTCCAAGGTACCTCCTTTTGGACAGTTAAAAATATCAACCTGGGCTAGACATTAACTTTTAAAGTGCTTGCCTGACGGGCAGGCAAGTTGAAACCAAATTTCACTTTTCCAAATCAACTCTTGACTTGTCCGAAAAAAATGGACGAAAACAAAATACAAATTAACAAGGGTTAGAAAACTGGTATTCATAGGATGAAAATATCATCAGTTATTTTATGAGTATGGTAAATTTGAAAGAGTTTTACTGAATTTCTGATTTGAACTATATGCATGCTGCAGTGCTGTTGCCCCAAAATGATTTTAGTTTTGTATGTGCCATAAAACAGCACCGAACAGGCAAATTGTGCCTTACATTCTGAATCATGACTGCCACTGCAGCTGCCATTAATGACAGATTGGCAGATTTCTTGGAACCGTGTTCATTTTCCGTACAAGATTTACTTGTGCTCATACGTCCTCTACAAGATGTAAGACTTAAAATACCTGTGGACCTACCTGTTCTAAACAACTTACTTTGTGCCTATATGTATACCTGCCCTAAAACACTTACCTGTGTATACCTGCCCTAAAACACTTACCTGCCTATACCTGCCATCAAACACTTACCTGTGAATACCTGCTCTACATGCCTCTATGCGGGTTTCCCACACTGTTCCTATTTCCACATCTGAAAAGAGTTATCCAACTACATTAAATGTAACCGACTAACCGATATAAAATAGAAATCAATTCATGTACAGTGATCAAACTACAATTTATTTTCATGTGTCTTTTATAACTTCATTGCTTAAAAGAATGGGTTCCACAATGTTCAATTTAATTATTTCCAGAAATTCTAGGAGTCCCATCAAAATTCTAGGAGTATAGGACTCGGGACTCGTTTGTTGATTTATTAGTGATGTACATGTATTCAAATATCATTACACTCGAGAACCATATATATTCAATATATAAATACAACAGGGACAGCAAAACAAAAGGAAAGACAACATGATATCCTACAAACTACTGTATTGAATTTTGGGGAGAACTATCTCCCTTAGACCACTAACTGTGTCAACAACCTCGATGTGACATAACGGCTCAGTCTCTCAACACCCCGACTTCAACCAGAACACAGGTGAGGGAATTTCTTCCTCCTTCTAACAGATTTTGGGACCTGAGAGCAGTTCCCTGCTACATGTAGTGATGGTGTGTGACAACACCCACCAAATTTACTTCACTACTAGAACTAAGTCAAAAGTACATCTACGTTTGTTGTCCTTCCCGTTGCTCAAAGACATGTATGTCAGAATGTTGCTTCAAGACCAAAATGAAAATGACCGTAAAACATTGGAGTATTTGTATTCCTGAATTATCATTTTTGCATTTTGCACTGCTGGCGTGAACCCTGATTTCATGTTACTTATGGAATAACTTGCCTTCCACAGCGCCATAAAAGTTGGGCCTATTTTTCGCAACTGGGCGATGATGGTTCTCGGATTCCTCCCACTCTTCTAACTCCTCCTCAAGTTCCTCCTTTGTGGGAACTTCCTGAACACAGTAAAGACAATACATGAGGGTGGGTTGAAGAAGCAAATTAATTGAGAAAAATACCTACAGTAATCTTAATCAATGACTGGTCTTAAATCATTGACCACCAGGCCTAGTATCAGCTGAGGTGTACGAGTTTTAAATGGATGGCCAATTTTGCAGCACATGGCACATGGTATCATGTTCCATGCATGACCTGTACATGTGAAACAGTTAAATAAAGGAAACCTGGTTCAGTGTCGGTGATTTATTTTTATTTTTGCTTAGTTTTACACCCAAAGACAGACTGCATCTTCTAGTAAAAAGCGAGCTTTATCTTCCGAAATGAAGAAATGGAGGGGAGGAACCTAACATATTTGTTTTGTTTATGAACAAAATATAATTTAACAAATATTATTATATATATATACTACCCAGTTATAAATGCAGAATCATAAATAATTAGTGGGAGTATTGTGATTTATCGACTTAAAATTGTTATTAACCATATCATACGTCACGTGCGAGCCTACCTTAAATTAATCATGAACATCCCTGAATGGTTTCAGCAAATCTGTGATACACTGTATTCAACTTAATAAGCCCACTGAGAGTAATAGCTTGATTACCTTTCCTTGAATTCGGGCAGATTTCCTTCTACTGCCTCTCAGGGATCCAGTATTTTCTAGATCTTCTACAATCCTCTTTTTGGCAGGAGGAGCAGAATAATTCACTGGTTTTCTTTTATTAGCTCTGTTAAAGACACCCTTCTTGAGGGAGACCTTTGGCAAACCTTTAAACTGTAAAACAAAGATTATTTCATGTAATGATATCATTAAGTCCGAATTATTCTGACTTTTTATCGACTTTTTTTATATCGGTCTGTTGTCGATTAACGTCAGAACTCCGGCCCTCTATAATATGCGGGAAATAAGCGATCCGCGCCAGGGTCGCTCTTCAAACTGATATTTTTGAAACAAATTGTTCCTTTCACACACATGTCGCACAGAAAAGCCTTTAATACAGCTTAATTGTTAGAATAGATATTATCAAAATACTTGTATATATTATTGTGGAATAAATAATTAGCTATAAATATAGGCCATTAACAATTTTGGCACTTATTTTTCCAAAATTTTCTCACTCTCTTTATAATTTATATTCCCACATAATACATGCACAATCATGACATATTCGCACTGTTCTTCCAGTCGTTGTAAGTCTTCGACTTGTGAGACTGTCCTATATCTTGTTGTCATTGATACTTTATCATGGTATGCGCATATTTGTTGGTGACAAGTTTTTAAAGATAAAAGTTCACACTAACGCTTTTAGTGTTGATTTAAAAGTGAAAGTTCTGTACAATTAAAATTCCTGATACATAGTTGCAGACGTGTAGAAACAATTCACTAACCCTTATGCTGATTATTTCTGAATTATTTATAATTTATATGGATATCTGGATACAGGAAATCAACCATCGTCCAGCCGTCAGTTCGTTTAAAATATTGTATATATTATCAGAGACGTATACTACATGTATTATACGTCTCTGATATTATTGCTTTCTTTTTCGTATATTTTGGCCATTTTTTGGCAAGATAAGTGCCCCGCCCACTAGTTTTAATTCGTATTTGTTGCCGCAACATGCTTATTCTACAATCATCAATGCCCCGATTCGTTTATTAGTTCATGTCACCGTCGTCGTGATATATATTTACCAAAACTGAATGATTATGCAGACTTCCGTTCAAAATGTATCTATTTCGAAAAGTTTCTGATCATGATGGCCCGTTCTAAATTCTGCTTGATTATACTTTAAGAAAATATTAATAACAAATCAACAAATAATAAAACCTACAGGGTTTGCTAATCCGATCTCTGCTAAGATCCTCCTGTTATCTTCTAAATTCTTCTGTCTTAACTTTTCGTACTGTGTTGCCATCTTGAGTTTGTGTTGTGATGAACGCTGTGACCACGCTGTTATTTCCCGCCGTTTGATCACATGACTGCCGCATGACCTTGCAATACTCTCTTCTCTACTATCGGGTAATAAAGTCCGAAAGTGTTACGAATGTTCAAATCATGTGACTTTATTAGATCATGTGACAATACAAGATGGCAGATGTAATCAAAATAGCGGTATTTTTGTTAGTATGCGGCATCTGCAGAACATATGCATATATTCCGAAGTTCCACCGAGGGAGACCAAAGGGTGGAATGTTGGGAAGGCCAATGGTAAAGTCGTTCCATGCGCTTCCTCCTGATATGTGGGTTACACAAAGATTGGACCACTTCAATGATGCTGACACAACGACTTGGCAACAGGTGAAAAACAGCAACTCTGCACGCTATACAAGCATCTGCCTAGTATCGGATCATTTTTTGTTCAAACACTGCATTCGGCAGATTTACGGGATCAATACATGAATTTTTGTGCACATGCTCTTTATTAACCCTTTCTTGTGGTAGCAAGCATAAATACATGCCATTTATAACTTAGTTTCAGTCCAGCAGAACACTCTTACACCCTACTCCAAAAATGTTAGAGGTTTTACACGGCGAAAAACTTTTGACAGGTGCCGCGTCGGCAAAATCATATCCGATAGAAAAAGGCCGACCAGCGGCCTCTCATATTATAGGAGTATCTTACACCCCAAATGCGACAGACCAGATTCTCTCACTTATACTCATACCAAACACTTCATTCCTGTAGACACAATCCTTCTTCCCAAAAACTATCTGTGACTGGAATAAACTGCCCTCTGCTACCGTAGAGTGTATTACAGAGGGCAGTTTATTCCTGTTGCTGTAAGACAACTGACTCCTTCTAACCTTCTATCTGCTTAATATTATTTATTTTTTATCCTGGTTATGTCACTCTCCCATCCTTTTCCTTCACAAATCTCTGATCAACTAGATGAAGTAGGTCAGTATACGGTAGAAGTAGAAGATATAGTAAGAAATCCTAATTACTTCCCCATATATATATATATATGACAAAGACAGCAGTTATATGATTTTTGGCCGTTTTATTGATAATACAACAACATATATGTATACAAAAAGCCCTTTCACCCCGGATCAAACTTTAATTAGTCCATTTGCAAGTCCATTACTCACTGTCATAAATTTGACTGGGGTGAAAGGGCTACACAGAAATTCAGGCAACAATCACTTCCGGCACTATGAGCATATAACATTTACTTCCGGCACTAGCAAGCAACATTCACTTCCGGCACTAAAAGGCAACCTTCACTTCCGGAACAATTAAGCAAGCAGCATTCAATTTATCAAACAGTAGTTAAATATTATATATACACAATTGGTCAAATTCACATTATAGCGAATTAGTAGCAAATAATATCAGTATAGTTTACCAAATCTTGACAAATAATAATGATACAAATATACTGTACATACACAAGCACATCTAGCAACAAATACAAGTGACATGCGATGAATTAGCATAATTTAACATAAATTTAACCGCCAAGCCCCCGGCCCCAAAAAGGAGGACAATATCTACCCGGCTTATCGAAGACCTGTGATTTCCTATTATGATCTTAACTTGGAACAGTGTCATGTGCTGCTTGAAAGGCAATAATGGAATGCTTTACAAAGTTGGCTACCTGCATTTTTTGTTTTAGTGAGTGGTCAAGGTAGACTTTATACGCGTCGCTGGCCCAATCCCCTTGCAATTGTATAAGTTCCCCTGTGACATTTGATTGAAAGGCCCATGTGGCCCCTCCCCGACGAAAACTGTGGGATGAGAAAGGAGCTGGATCCCTACCCGTTTGGACAAGTAACTGTTTCAGAGACTTTTGAAATAAAGAGTACGAAATAGCTTTCGGTGGGTGACCCGGGACGGAAAAGGCTGGGGCAGTTACTGGGGCTGGGACTAAGTCACACATGTTGTAAAAGGCTAGAACCGGACATAAGGTAGAGGATGGAATCCTAACGAGTGGGATTATATGTTTTCGTTTACCAAATTGGTTAGTCTTGGACCATTTCAAACAGATCAATAACATGTCTCCCTTAACTGTGATGTCCTGCCTCAATAAAATTTCCTCTGGTTTAAAAACCCCATTCGTACTTACGATATTGGATTTTCTGATCATTAGATAAAAGGAAAACAAAAAACTGCACCACAGGGTCGCTAGTAAAGGGTCTGAAAAATCTATGAACTTGGAAATTTCCAACAAAATATGTGGTGTGATGGGGGAGGCTCTGTTTGGGCAGTGGGGATGGAGACAGGCTATACCTCTTAAGGCAAGATTGACCTCAAACTGCCGGACTTCTGAATAATCAGTATCAGTTAAAATATGAAGCATTTTCACCCCACTAATGTAGTTACGTATAGAATCAGAACTTTTCAAGCTTCAGCTCAAAAATTGGATATATAAACATATTGTCCGAGTGTTGGCTGGTAAGGCTTCCTGCTGAAATGCCTCGCAAAACAGAAAATAGGCCCGCCATTGTATCTCTACATTTCTGGAAGTGCCTTATGCAAAGGCCGCCTTCATGGAGATTTTTAAATCATCCTCTAACTTCTTAAAGGCTGCCCCTACAATAATAAGGTATGGACTATAAAACTAAAACAAACAATTCTGTACATTTTATGATACACTGTCAAACCTTTCCCCTATCAATTACCATATATGGGAGAATTTAAAGGTATCTTGTTCCAGGGGATGGACTGTGATTTCCATTCCTTTGGTCAGTTCATGGAATTTGTCTCCATGAGATGGGTCCAAATGCCATCTCGAAAGATGATCAGGTATCCTGTTTGATTCACCTTCGATATGACTGGCTCTTAACTCAAACTCATGAATTGCAGCATGAAAACTTATCTCTCGAAGACATGCTTGCATAAAAGGAACCCTAGACTTCCCCGAGTTTATGACCGCCACAGAGGCACTATTGTCACAATTAATGACAATTTTCTTACCTCTGCACTTATGTCCCCATAACTTTGCACATACCACTACTGTGAGTAGTTCCAGGCAGTTAATACTGAGATCCTGCTTAAGGATAAAATCTGGGAACTTGGTATGAAAACTCTGCCCTTTGAAAAAACCACCGCAGCCTGATAAACAGGCATCTGAGGCAAACTCATCGTCTGGCACAGACCATTCCTCTAGACTCATCATAGAGACACCGTTGTAAGATTTTTTTTTCAAGACAAATAAAAAACGATCTTGTCATCTCGGGATCTTAAAAGAGATTGAAGAAAATTTTAATGGACGCTAACTCAAAACCACCTGATAAGACTGACCAATGGGAGCCATATGCAGATGAGAGAGGTGACCCCCACGGACTGGTCAAGCTCGGGCCAGTGAACAGAAATTCCCGAGTCTGTGAACAGATTTCACTCTAGTGTTACACCACCCTATAATTTGTCAACACAACACAAATTATAACATATATATACAGAGTTGTAATTAACCATTTTGGAACAAAATATACACATTTTTTTCCATCTCTATTATTTCTCACAAAAGCACAGGAGCCTGAAAATCTGTCAAAAATAATAATAACAGTAATACAAAAAAAATCCTATAATATGCTACATATTTAAGCATATTATAGTTATGTTTTTGGATTACTGTTATTATTAATTTTTGACAGATTTTCAGACTCCTGTGCAAAAGTCTCGCAAGATATAGTTTTCTTTTCAGAAATGATTTATGAAAGCTATAGTCATGCAACTTCTAAGTGATGAATAACCAAGAGCCTAAGGTCATGATGTTTGGCATTTAACTTGGTGTAAAGTTGTATGAAGTGTGGTTTCTGAATTGATAACCTAGCTAGGCCAATCAGCTTTGAAGATCAGATTAGTAAAATATTAACTTCCAATAATAATCTTTCAATAGATATAGTCAGAAAATCTTCCAATCAAGACTCATAATGTTTTAAGTTATGTTTAGTTCAATTCATTTGACCTTGACCATCTTTGATGATCACTGATGTGAAATGAATGACTTTGAAAGAGTCAAGTAGTTGAAATTCTTCATTACTTTTTTTTTGGCATATATATGTATAACGAATCAACAGGTTTTTTAAGAATACATTTTTTAATCGTTTGTCTATTTCAGAGATACTTTGTTAATGACACATTCTACAAGAAAGGCGGTCCAATATTTGTGATGATTGGCGGGGAAGGAACAGCAGATCCAATTTGGATGGTTGAAGGTGCATGGATCGACTATGCCCAGAAATTCAATGCTTTTTGTCTTCAACTGGAACACAGATTTTATGGGAAAAGTCATCCTACAAAGTAAGGAAATAATTGATAGCAATTACAGACATTATAGTCAAGCTGGTGGAGGGATATATGCTACCTTATTACTCTGACAATCATCTTCTAAACAAATAAGTTTCATGCTAAAAAGCCTATGAAATATACCTTATGAAGTAATTTGAAGAATTATTTCAAACAAATTAAATATGAAAACATTAAAGAACATGATTTATAAATTTGACTCTGGGGGAAAATAATGTCAAGTAGTAGCATTCAGCTTTCATTTTATGTCTATCTTGGGTATCACCAGCACACATGTCTATTTAGTTGAGTCAGGTTCACGTGGAAAAATTAGCTTGTGGGGTGCACAAAAAGGAACACCTCGTCATAAAGGTCAGTTTATGAAAATAACTGACAGCTTTAAAAGTATTTAGACACTTTCTGATAAACTTAAGTCAATAGTTCATTAAAATATTCATTTGAACAAAAACATTTCTGTGTTAAGAAATGTGATAGGATATTGATGTTGATGTACCATACCATTTCCTGAGATATTTTTTCATTCTTTTTTGTCTATTGAGTTATGAGTAAAATATAAGAGGTATGCAGACTAAACATGTTCAAATTGCTTAAAAGTACATGAAATTTTATTAAGAATAAATACCATTTATTTGTGCTGTAAAATGAAAATGCTGCATCATATATATGAAAAGGGTTCCATTTTGGGTACCCTCAAGTTGCTTGTATGCATGTTTGTGACTGACCTGTTGGTGTTTCAGTGATATGGGAACAGGTAACATGATATTCCTGAGCAGTGAACAGGCCCTGGCTGACTTGGCCTATTTTATTACTTATGCCAGACAGAAGTTTGGATTACAAGAAAACAAACTGATCACATTTGGAGGGTCTTATCCAGGTATGTAACATGTAGCATTGTCAAAGGATAATTTCCCTTCTGGAGTTTGGAAGCCAGGTACCGGGTTCAAACCTTGCATTTCTCTGCCCCTGTTACAAAGGTAAAGGGCTGGGAGACTGTCAGCAGAACCGATACTATCGGGTTGATTTAAAGAAAAAGAAAACAAATTTAAAATAATTGTTGTGGAAACCATTATTGAAGAATTCTATTATTCTTTTAAGACCAAAAAAATGTATTGATTTATCATGATCAACGGAGGTAAGGATCAGGGATATGTAATTCGGTTCGGGTGATGCATAGGCTAGTAGACGATATGCAAGAGCTAATAAAAATTATATTTTCTTGAAAGTATAAGTCAGATAAGAAGAATTTTTCAAAAAGATGCAATCATACACCTGATTGACCCGTAAAGCTGCTTTAATCCTAAGCTGAATCAATGGCTGGACTCTTTGCAGTAACATAAAGACCAACAATACAGTTATAATTTTATACTTTATACAAATTTTCACCCAGTCAAACAGTGTTAATTTCGCCCTTCACAGTTTACTACTATGTGTATTATGTAGTTTACTTGTGTTCGCTGTAATGATAAATTCGTCCTTATTAAATTGAGTGAAAATTAAACTGTAGCAAAAATAAAGTACATGTTTTTGAAAGAGAAATAAAGAGATATACTAAATTTTAAAACACATTCAAGACATTAATTTATGTATTTGCAGAGTTTGTCCCTGTACTGCTAGATTACAAAAGCTTAAAAAATGAAATAAAAAAATAATTATGTTTCCACCACAACTTTCAATCTTAAAGACAATTGACTGTTGTGAGCAAGTACTACTTAAAACATGAATTACCTGTTATGTTGCTTATAATGTCTTCTAGGTTCCCTGTCAGCCTGGTTCAGATTGAAGTACCCACACTTAGTAGACGGTGCCGTCGCCTCCAGCGCCCCAATTAGAGCCGTGCTCAACTTTTATGGTAAGTTTCCGATGGTAACTGTAGGGAATTTTAATACAAAAACTTGATTTGAACGATTTTTCAACAGGACTTCAAGTTGCAAAACTACCAATAAGTATATTATACTTTTATTTATGCATCTCATTAAATATTCATGTTTGCATTTGAAACATGCACTCTCCTCATAAGTCAAGAACAAATTATTCGTGAGATATGAAGGACTTATTTTTGTACAGGAGTCAACTATACAGTCTTGATCCTGATCTGTGCCTGTCATTTTTATTTCAAGTTCAGCTGGTTGAAAGGCTTCAAATGGCATTTTTTGGCAGGTTTAGTGGCATATACATATAAGAGGGCTACAGGCTTCTGTTTTTGACAAATGGTTTACAAGCCAAACCGATGAAGCGAGACAGTAACACCCTCTGAGTTTTGACCTAAAATAAATCTGGATATCCACAAATCCGCATATTAAAATCTACTAAAACTATACATTTTTCCAAAGTTGAATATCATGTAGATTTCATTCAATAAAAGAATCTGTCAACAATTACACGTTTAAATTACTCAGAAGCACTGTATTTATCCAGACCAGTTTATTGGTAGGGATTACAATTGTATGAAACACTTGCTAATTGGCTGATTTAGTTGTGCGAGTCCTTAACTCAAATCATGAATTGATGTAATGCTATTATAATTTGTTAAATTACCATGTCATAATTTTCCAAAATTCCATTGCAATATTTGAAGGAATTTTAAATGAACTTGTGTTAATATTTATAATAATGTTTGACAATGATTTTTGTTTTTTTTATTTCGTGTAGAATACCTGGGTGTAGTGACCAATGCCTTGGCAACATCCGGTCAAACTTGTAATAAAAACGTGGCCGCCGCTACGGATAGTCTACAGAACAAACTACAGTCTGACGTCGGCCGAAAGTCACTCAAAACTATGTTTAAGTAAGTCTGTTTCTCTAGCTTAACATTCTCTCTTGTTTTACGTAGGAAACTTGTATGTGAAACCTAACACTATTAACTCTACATTTGGAAGGTGTGTCAAGACAAAAAAGAACAAGAAAATTTGTGGAGTTTATATTCCCCACCCCTTTGCAAAAGAAAATGCCATTAAAATAATTCCATTTAATTACCATTTATTCAAGTGCCATTATTATTTGCAATGGTTTGACTGGGGCAAAATATGAACGACGGGGAATAAGACCAGGTGTTCCAGAAGGGTAAGTGTCACCAATAAGATAAGAGAAAGGATCAAACTTACATAGAACTGATGAATATCTAACAATGAAGGGCACAAAGACCTTTCAGGGATCTATAGCATGTTTGATGACCTTGCCAAATGTTTATGTTACTATTTCACCTGGAGTAACCAGATTAAGTGCACAAGTATATCTTGGGATGGCGTAGTGTCTTGCACACAAAGTAGGTCACTGTGACCTATGATTTGACCTCTGACCTCAACCTTTGAACAAAATTTGGCTGGGGTATATTTTCAAAACTATTTCACCTGGAGTAACTAGATTTTGCATGCAAGTATGTCTTGAATGGTGGAGTGAGGATTAAAGAAGTTTGACACTGTGACCTATATCCTGAGATAGATGTACAGCATGGTAAATAAAGAAATCATTACCGGTGGGGGACTGTGGATTGCCTTGCAACTGTTAGCCTTGTTTTCTATATATAATCTGTAAGATAACCTAGATATTGGTAGTTTCCTATTTGTCCTCATGTGTTAAAAAAAACCACCTTGTTTCTATGTGTTATAAACCTTGTTTCCCCTTTGCCAGCATGTGTGATGACCTTGACCTCAGCGACCCTGACTACCAGTTAGATGTTGCCAGTCTGGTGAGCAGTCTGGTGGGCAACTTTGAGGGCGTTGTCCAGTATAATAAAGACAACAGAGCATTTGAGGTAAATGTTTTAACTCATTTGCCCCTGAAATTTCATAATGAACTATTCCAACCTTTGAATTGGAAGAGTTCAAATGTGTCTTCAGGGATGAATTTTGTTTGTTTGTAGTGTACAATATTTATTTATATGTTGCAATGCTCATGTATAAGGGATGCAAGGATATTGAAATACTGTATACTAGCTGTCAAATTTTCGCCATTCGACATTAAAATCCATTTTCGCCCGACATTAAATTCACACTTCTAATTTAATTTCTATGCATATTATGTTGTTTACTAATGCTCGCTGTAATGATAAATGCGCCCTCATTATAGGGGCGAAAAGGACAATTATTAGACTACAGCGAAAATGTCCTGGTATACAGTAATAACGAAGTTCTTTTCTGCAGTTTTATACAAAAAATGTTATGAAAAATGCAAAAGAATATAATAAAAAATAAAAGTAAGATAAGATCTAAAATCAGAATCATTGTCGTTTTTAATTGTCACTATTTTGGAAAAGAAATGTCCCTCTTTTTCACTCAAAATCACTTTTAAGTCATGTTCCCCCAAGCTTCCAAAAACATAACAGGTATAAGAATCTATCATTCCCAGGGGGTGTAAGATAGGAAATTCCACCCAAGGGGTTTTCAAATTGGGTGAGACTTGCCAAGGTTTCGCAACATTTTGAAATCCCAAGGGTGGAATTTCCCTTTCTTACACGCCTGGACATGTAGTTTTGTTAGCTTAATGGATATGGTGCCACCTATTTGTGTTTAGGGTGCTGTGGGGACTAACATAACAGTGGACACACTCTGTGGGGTGATGGACGACGTGTCTGTAGGGGACCCTCTAGACAGATACGCCAAAGTCAACAAGATGATCCTTGCTGCATACTCAGAAAAATGTCTGGACTTTAAGTACAGAGCCATGATAAAAGATCTCCAGATGACTTCCTGGAACAGCAGTGCTGGGGAAGGAGGTAGGTCTGGTGGTGGACAGACGGCCATCTTTAATCGTAATGTGGCGGATTCAAATTGTACATAGAATTATTGTCGCCTTCTAGCTTTGTGCAAGAGGGAATTTCCCTTTAGCTCAGTGGTAGAGCCTCTTGCTAGGAAGTCTTGGATCAAGGGTTAGATCCCCAGTGGAAGCAGACCCTCAAGTTAACCAGGGCCAATTTGTTGAAATCTTTTAATAGGTTTTCTTAAAATACCAGGAATCTTAGATAATAATATTTTGCCTGCAGCTTTATTCTGTCCATTTAAATATATCTGACCTGGGTCCACTTTTAAGGTTACAACTGTGAGAGAAAAATACCCGTTGAGCGATGCAGGCCCATTGGGCCTCATGTTGAATGGAATAATGACCGAATATGTTCTTTGTTTGTATTGGGAACACATGTACATTGTTGTGATGTATTTGTAATCACAACTTAACACAAAAAACACTTACTGCAAATACTAAATATACATATTTTTATCAAATATCAGTAGATGACATATGCCTTTTAGTAAGTGACACTGTATTTACTGTGAAATAACTAATGTTTGTTGGGTTTTTAATTTTGTTGATTTCGTGGGAAATCATCATCCATGAATTCATAGGTCCAAGAAATAGCTATAATTTTGACACAAAGCATTTCTCCATGTGAGTGTGAGCCGTGAGGATACTCGTAATCCACGAATTTATGTACCAACAAAATCGTAGTTTTTCAGGAAACCATGAAATTTGGGCCCTACAAAAATATCTGATTTCACAGTAAAATCAGTTTCGTCTCACTCCAATCCATGATCCATGTTAATCATATGTTCTATGTATTCCAGGTCGGCAGTGGACATACCAGACATGTACAGAATTTGCTTTCTTCCAGTCTTCCGACTTGAGTAACAAAACTCAACCTTTTGGCAGCTTCTTCCCCTTAAAGTAAGCAAGAGATATCAATTGGAAAAAAGCAACTTCATATTTTTATTATTTTTTTAAATTGCGTACCATTTCAAATGTTTAGTAGGTAATTTTCAGAATGCAGCAAACATTTGGTTCCATTGAACAACACTTTTCCAGACATGATCAGGGGATAGGGAAGCCTTTAGAATTTACAATACATAGGTGTTGGAATATAACAAGTTATTTATATCAGTGAAGTGTTTCTCAAGAAAATAGAATAACTGTGGTTTTACGGGGAGAGGCAAACCTTCCAACAAATATGTATAAACAGTACAAATGTTTCTTCATTTAGATACAGTAATGCTTCAGAAGGATTTTAAATATGTTAGATTGGTATGGGACGGACGTATGTTGTTCCACCCTGGAGTACTCTAAGTCTTGTTAGTCAGATTTGACAAGATAATGAAATATTTGGTACTTTTCATTACAAGTGGAATCCCAACATCATGTTGGACTAGGCAGAATGATTGAATATGCAGTCTTGAGTCAGATTAGACATGTTTTAACTGTATTTTCCTTATTAATATTTTCTTCACTAATCGCTTGTTAAGATATTTTTTTTTTTTTTTTTATATAGCTTTTCAATACAGCAATGTATTGACATCTTCGGGGCCAAATTTGACCGTGACCTCATTCAGGGTGGGGTCAACCGAACAAACACAAATTACGGAGGAGAATTCATCAAGGTCACAAAGGTCGCATTTCCAAATGGATCGATTGACCCCTGGCATGCTCTTGGCATCATCGACGATTCTGTGGCCGGGTCTACAGCTGTCTATATTGACGGTAAGTTTCTGTAAAAGTTGCACAAAGTGATATATATGTTTATATTTCACTGAAGATTATAATCATTTTTATCCAAAACAACAAAATATATCAAATGGACAGACACGCTAGTATATTAATAAAATCTTGCAATCTGTATTCTTTAATTTGAAACCTTTGGAGGAGAAGGTGTGATATCTTATCATTAAGATTGAGGAAAAGTCTTTCTTAGAATCATAATTTTAGGTTTTGGGGTCATATAGAGGGGTCACATTCTGTAAAGATTTGCAGTGTTAATATAAATTGGACATTTGTCATTTAAATCTATGATATTTCTGAATGGACATGGTGAATTCAGTTTATACAAGTATCAGTGGTGTTTATTTCAGACAGAATCTGTCTTGTTCAGTTTATACAGGTATCAGTGTTGTTTATTTCAGACAGAATCTGTCTTGTTCAGTTTATACAGGTATCAGTGGTGTTTATTTCAGACAGAATCTGTCTTGTTCAGTTTAGACAGGTTCACATCACTAAGATTGTACCTGGTTTTGGGGTCATTTCACCATATTGACTCCAACAGGAGTTTTTAACTTTTTAATTATACTGACGAGATCCTCAACTCAAACAGTGTGTCAATACATACCAACGTCTCCCTGAGACAAATTCTTAATTGACAATCATTGTGGTGTTGCAAGCTGTGAACAAATGGTGCCTCGGCATTTATAATGTCATCAAAGTGAAGATCTCTTTTGATTTTGACATTGGAGTCATAAACATTGCAGATCAAATACCTATTACAAAATTGGGTCATGGACTAAAATTGGCCAATCACAACATTAGATTCTCATTGGATAATACATGGGGAATGAAGGGAGATAATTCTAACGACAACATTGTTCATTTGTTATCCTTCCAGGAACAGCCCATTGTGCTAACATGTACCCTGCCACAGACTCCGATCCTGCTGAACTAACCAAGGCCAGACAGGTGATCGCAGGACTTATCTCAGCATGGATCTCCTAATAGTCATCAAGGGCCTGTCCAACAGCTCAAATCTTCTCCCAGATTGCACTGCAGTATCCATATAATTCAAGTGCCATGATCAAAGAGAATTTCAAAAACTTCATTCCAAAGAAAGATGTATTTATATGTACAAATATACATTTATAAAATAGATGTGTTAAAAATAACAAAAAAAAATGGCTATAAATATTGGTCATTATTTGTTATTTATTCAAAGCTATGTGATTAATTCTGTATTATATATATACATGTAGAGACATGCTGCATTTAACATTTTTGTGCTTATTTTGGTATGTATAATTACAAAAACCAGTGCTTAGGTTAACTGGAGGTAGAGTCGTCTCACTTTATTAGACATTTAGACAGACTCCAAAATGTACAGACTAAGCAAATATTTTCAGGTTAGCCTTGAGCTGGTGTGATTGACGTCGGCTTTGTCTTCCTCTTCCGGTCGCGTTGGGGGCAAGTTGTTGCTAAGCGACTAGTGTTTTCATGTCAAACAGAGGTAGGATAAGGCAACGTTTGGCCAAGGAGTCATGTCTCAAATACTAGAATTAAAATTTAGTACTTGTAGGATAGCTGGCTCCTTCTCTCTCTCCCATCATTCCCTTCAATCCCTTAATTCTCTATACATACTATGTCCCTCAACTCATTTTCCTACCTTTTCTTCGTCTACTGGATAACAGAACTACTCGGTAATGAAGCAGACATAAAACCACCCACCCACCCAAACAAACAAACAAACAAACAAAGATCCTGTTTACATTCATTACTGAACAACTGAAATATTAAGTTAAATGTTCAACTGTGATTGTAAAAGTTTAATCAGCTTAAACATTGTATAGATTTTCAAAATTAATTTGTTTTAATTTTGTGAAATTATTCACTCTTATCCAATGTTGTTTAACACCCGTTGATTTTGAATTGTGTATTGAAGATTTACTGTGTCAAATGTATACTTTTCATGAGGGGGATTTTTTTTCAAACAAATAAATAATGAAGAAAGAATGTTTTGTTGATAGAAAAGTCACCAAACATTCAAAAGGATGTTTTTGTGACTGAAATACAATATTATGTTCTTCCAAATGTGTATAGAAAATGATGTATAAAATGATCTCCTTTGTATGTGTGAATGTAACAAGTCTACATTACATCGTACTGTGAAACAGGACATTATTAAATGAGAGAATGAGATTAATATTTGGCAAGAAATATGTATCTAATTACTGTGAAATCCCTAATAACAAGGTTGGGTTATTACCTTACTATCTAACTACATTTCTTTCCGACGACTACACTCACAGCAGGCTTTGTTGAATCGACAGTTTATTTGTGTTTTACGTCCTATTAATAGCTATGCTCATTTGAGGATGTGCCAGGTTTAGGTGGTGGAGGAGAAACCACTGACCTACGGCCAGTACCTGGCGACAGCCCCACGTAGGCCCCGAACCTGCGACCTAGTGGTGGAGGGCTATTTCATTGATTTTGTGGATAATATTTATCCACTTATTCATGGGTCCACCAAGTAGTTACAAGTCGATATAAAGCAATACTTCGAGCAAGTAGGTACTCATAATCAACGAATTCATGGGCCCACAACATGGTGTTTTGTTTGGGAAAGCACAAAATTTTGGCCCCACGAAAATATCTGATTTCACAGTAAGATGAATTATCATGTTTATTAGTGTGAATGAAATCAAAACCATGCAATCATTTTTCAATAAAAAGATGGTATTTTTTGTCCTTTGTTTTATATATTAAATGAGTCGGACAAATATTTCTTCAATATGTTGTGAAAAAACTACAGATGTAGTAGGGTACCAAAAAAAACACCTGTCCACATACGCTTAATACATGACCTTCTCAAGTCACCTGGTCTCCTGTGAGTGTCTTGCCTTGAGTCAGTATATGGATGGTGCAGTGGACAACACTTGCCTTTCACCAAGGCGACCTGGGTTTGACTCCCCAATCTGACGTGAAAAGGTATGGGGTCACATGCCCGACTACTGGATTTTTTCCGGGTACTCGGGTTTCCTCCCACATTATGCCCCCCCTTGTGTGCTAACATCTTATTTCATTACAATCAGGTAGTTTACATATCATCACTATACACATGTACATACTAGTGTTTACCTGATGTTGGCTATGTTTACACTACACTATTGAAATGCCTGATACACAATATGGAAATGACAACCCAAAAATACAACAAGAAAAACATGTAATAAAAAAAGTTTCATTTTTACAAAATGTATGTACTAAACATGTCACAACGTTTCAAGACCGACTAGTCCCTTTGTTAATCTATGACTGAGTGATCAAAACTTGATATTACTTATTTCCAAACCTATGAGTCTTATTTAAGAATAACTTGTGATAGGAATGGTGAAGAGACCTTAAGGGCACGGTTCTATTCCTAAAATACCTGATAATACCCCTGTCTTGTTTAAACTATATATATTTTATTCTTAAAGAAGTAGTATTGAAAAGAAAGCTTCATAATTTCAAATGCTTTAAAATTTTCTATTGTGGATTAATTTTGGATACCTCAATTAGTAAAGCAAAAAGGCTCCTTTGGGTGGACATGCTGGCAGTACTGTCTCCATCCATAATGCTTGGCATCACAGGATCATTGACCTGGGCCAAAATGAATAAACGCATGTTGGGTGATTGTGCCCATTGATGATTATATCTGGTTTGTCAAAAGAGTTCTATATTAAATACAAATATTCTGTCAGGATGTCTACAGGGTCTGGCCTCACCCTTGGGCACGTAGACCCCGAGTTATGACTTTGAATTAGTTCCCCATCTCATAACCTTATATAAAATTACTTGACATGAAGGGACAGCCATCATGCTACCAGAATCGGCCTTGTGGTCTGTTCCCACCCTTAGATAGTTAGTCCCTTGGTCATAACATGGAAGTATTTAAGATTCCCTCCCTATTACAATATACACAATTGCTAAACATAAACATTTGGATACACAAACATGTATACTACAAGGATTTGCTCAAGGGACTGTCCCTAAAAATCGTAATGCCATGCATGGGTGCTTAAATATCCAGGTGAGCGATTACAGGTCTCCGGGGCCTCTTGATATCGACTATATCAACAATTAACTTTTTAGACTTCTGCTAAGGATATGTGTAAAACGATTACAAGTGTTCCAAAAGAGGTTAAAGCAGGTATTTGTACCAAAAAAGGGCGATACAATAAACGCGGGGCAGGCACAAATAATGCAGTCAAATTTTAGCAAAAGTGTACAGGTCAGTGATCGGTGAAGGTATTCGATGCGTCCTTTAACCTTTAACCTTTAACGCCGTTTGTTTCGGTAAGATTTTACCTTCGTACTACCTATTACGAGTTTAATGTACTAACGTGGACTGTTTTACTTGTGAGCAATACCGAACTTAAGGACTTTGTACTATTTGCACAAATGCTGCGTTTTAGTATTGGGGGTTGTCACTTTGTGGCACAACAAAACTCCGAGCCGAGCACGAACGCGTTCGATTGGCACGGTGAATTCGGATTCTTATTCGATATTTTTTTTAAAGAATATTGCTTGAAAGATAGAAATACCGTGTTCTTTATGTACAAAATTTCTGTTTTTAACTTCATTGGATCACTTGTTATCATTTGACCAATTTCTTTATCAGAAGTCTAAAAAGAAAGGAAAACATTACTGCAAGGTATCATTTCAACTCTTTTTGGGCGTAGATAATTAGATACCACAAGTTGATTATTTTACAGGAGGGGAAAGATGGAAGGGGCGGTATACAAATCGGAAATAGAAGCAGATATACATGCTAAACTTACAAAGAAACTAACATATAGTAAACCATTACGTCCCGAAACACAGCGATCTTATAATAAAATATCTTCAGTGAATATTCGACACATAGTCTGGGGGCTTTATATTACCAAACCAAGATTCACTAAGGAATATCTTAAAGTCGTCAAACATAGATATTTATTAATCGGACCATAGAGCGCCAAATAGTTGTTAAATGAGCTGAAATAAAGACCATTGTCTATGTATTTTTGGGGGGAAACCTCCGTCCACATTTTCCCACACTGCGTCGTACACTCGTGTATTTCAAGACTGTCAATTGCGAAAGGCTCTCGGCGAACCTTACGCACCATTCCTCTTTCCAACGTCATTTGGTTAAAAAATGAAGAAATATCAGCTTATAACTAATGTTTTTTATTTAAAGGAAAAGAAAGAAAGCAGAGAAAACATGCTGACCACCTTACATTCCAATAAGACGAATACTATCTCAGTATCTTAAGCATTTCAAAATGAAAATATCATCGAAGTCTTTAAGGAAAGACTCATATGTAGATAACAGGAAAGAATTCAAAAGAAAGATAAACAGCTGCTCTAAAGACATGAACGTCATGATTTTGTGTTTGTTCTAAAACAGCAGTTGATAACAAAATTCAAAAATATAGATAGAAGTTATCCTCGAATAGGCTAAATGTAGGAACTTGTAGATACCATAATATTGGTCGTAGATATAGGCTGTGTACTGTTGTAACGTAGTGGATAAACAATTCCGTTTCATTCTTAAATGGCCGTCTTTAAAACACTGGAAAAATCAGATTTTTTTTGGACATCATTGCAAGTCAGGCAAAGGATGGTGCCATATTAGGCCGTTTTACGACCCCTCGCAGATAAACAATTATTTTTGCATGCAGATACCTTTACTATACATCGGAAGACAATATGGCAGATTGTCCTGGCAAACATCATCGAGTCATTTCATTATTATGAGCCCTTTTTATATTTGAAATGCAGTCTTCCCGAGTAGAGTACAGCTAGTTAGAATGTTACCAGTCAACCGGTTTGATTGCATCAATAATACAGTGAATGCACTTATTCAACATCTGTTTGCTTTTGTTTTCATGGTGACGCTCGTACGAGAGAAACCACAAAACTGAAGTCACGTGAGCACAGTATCCACCACCCATGATCAAGATTTGCATTGTCAATACCAGCTAACAGTGGAGTTACACCTACAGAGAACTAAATCCACAGTGTGTACACTTTAGATGACGTATGTAGAGACCTGACTTGTAATTTAATCAGTGCTGATAGCTCGTTGTGCATCATCAACCATTGACTTTCACGACATACCATTTATCAGATGTTCAACTTGTACACGTCAAGTTGAGGATCTCGCAGCTATGTTAACTTGATTGGTCGATTTTCTCCCCTACAACTCTTTTCTTGTCCAGGCCCTGACTAGGTACTTTATGTTAAAGGATATGATTTTGTTCGCTCAGCGCCAACATCTTTTCTGCAAAAGTATTGTCATTTGCAGAATCAATAGCTAACACAGGACGAAAAGCGTTGCATAACGCACATACAATGTGAACCAAGTACCCGACAAATGGGGTTTGGCTATTTGGCTATTTGGCATAACATTATCAATGGCTTTCCAGCGCTTAAAACGACCATTGGCAAGTTCTTCTTCCCACCTTTTTATGTAACTAATCTTAATTCGTTTGCTTCTTCTGGGGTGTGCTGCTTCTGTCTTTCAAGGAGAAAGTAAGACATTTACGTTTTAATGTAGGTTTTTCTAGAGGAAGTCTAGCA
This sequence comes from Mizuhopecten yessoensis, assembly GCF_002113885.1. Lineage (NCBI taxonomy): Eukaryota > Metazoa > Mollusca > Bivalvia > Pectinida > Pectinidae > Mizuhopecten > Mizuhopecten yessoensis. Next base: position 680,319 of record NW_018408882.1, read on the forward strand.
CATCACGAAAACCCCTGTCTAAACGAAGGACATGGTTTTCATGAAACACACTGTTGTTAAATATATGCTTATTTTGCGTCATTGTTGTGGCCATCAGCAAGGAAATGGCCAAGTGCAGAAAAATAAAGCCATCCGTTGTCGAAAGCAGCATTGGTTTAAGTAGAGGTCTTCATTTGTACATTGAAAAGGAATGTCTCTGGAAAGATAGCTGTGACTTTTTTTTCATATTATGTCCCAACGGCAACAGCAAAAACAACGTCGTTCTAGTTTGAATTAGATATTCAAAGTCCAAACTTTTCTGGGATACAACCTGTCGTGGCGATTCAAAAATACTTTGAACATACGGAGAACATTTCGAAAAATATTCATCTTGAATTTTGCCATCAAGAAGATGACAGAAACAGTGTCTGCCTGCAGGGCCCACATTCATGAATCCATTCTCATGCTCACAGTCAGTCTGTGCTTAAACCCAATTTCTTGTTCCTACGATAAATAAATAAATAAAATCCTATTTTGTCAATTATACGGAAGAAATTTGAACGGACTAAAAGCTAAATGCTGTTGTCAATGTTAACACTTGGCTTTTTGATAGTGAGAACTTATTTAAGCGGTTACAAGAAAGTCGGCTTGAGCACAGATTCCATGCTTGAACATGAGAATGGTTTCATGAATACGGGCCCAGATCTGATTAAAATGTTTGTTTACATTTCCGTATTACGGTATTTCATTTAGATATTGTTTCTTTGCGACCGGTTTGCTTGACAGCTAAAGCAGTTCAGTTCCGCTACATTCGTCCCTCCTTTTTCTAGTCCGATTCCGCTACATTCGTCCCCCCTTTTTCTAGTCCGATTCCGCTACATTCGTCCCCCCTTTTTCTAGTCCGATTCCGCTACATTCGTCCCCCCTTTTTGCTAAGTCTTCGCCACTGAAGACATCACTATTTGGGTATCGGGTATCCCCTCGCCAAGTATTCACCCAATATTTGAAACAAGGGTGGGTCACAGTCACCAAGGGTAATAGGAGCGGGAAAAGTCACGACCAGACCACCGTGACTCAGAAAATAAATGATGCCCAATGTATTTTAAGTTTAACAACTTTATGCTTGGACTATGGTTTAACATCGTCCGATCCGCAATCCGAGTGATGATTTTGATGTGAATAAAAGTTTTCTCTGTATTTTTTTGCAAACCACATCACCTTTTTTTCAGATTGTTATTGGCGTTTGTTTAAAAATATGAAAGGATATACCTATTGCATAGGGCACTTAATGGAATATTATATAACGCCCCTTGCAACATGCATAGATATTGCCCTTTCTTTGCATTCTGTTATAAAGTCCAAGATTATTTGCAAAATGAGAAAAGGTTTTAAAAAATGGCAGTACATGTACTTAAGTTTTCTCGAGTCACTAATGAAAAGGAGAACCCGACAAATAGAGATATACTCAGTCAACTACGTTACTTAACTTTTTTTCTGTTGAGAGATTAAATGGTCGCACTTGTAACGTGCCCCGCCTTGGGGCAAGCTCGGACAGACAGTCTGGGGTAAGTCCGGCCCCTTTGGAATTGACATAATAAAGGATGCAAAGTCAGATTTTTCCGCCGCTGTCATGACTTTCCTTCTGTTGTCTGGGTCGGACCTGTCCTAAATTGGTATTTTAATATAATGAAATTTATATATTCAAACATGTAAGTCTATGCTAGACTTATATGTATACCATCATGTGAAGTTGTCGGTATGTTGACGCTTATTACACAGATCTACATCTACATATATATTGAACACCTTCATCAAGTTGAAGATTATGTCAAGGTGAGAGTGAGAGGGTGCTAGCGCTGAGAAGAGAAGGAACGAAAGAGAGGGAGAGATAGAAAGATAGAGAAGAAATAGCTTAGTGGAGAGAGCGAATTGCAAATTTGAAAGCCGATTGATGCAATGTCAGGTGGCAAGGACTTCCTGTCAATGATCTAAACACCTTAGTTTAGGTCCAAATATAGATGTAACAAATTCTCAGGTCCCTGTGGAAGCGACCATTATCGTTCTGCCATCTATTTTTTACTTGGTTTCAAATCGACAGGTTTCAGGGTATTTCCCCCATGCAACACAACCAAAATATTTAGATATGGGGTGGGGGGATGGTGGGGAGCAAAATCCTTAGAAGATTGTTCTATGGATAATTTCAGGGGAGTGAATTTTCGGATTTCTATACTAATGCAATGCACATAGTCCTTGTTTTTTCAGTGTAAACTGTTATTTAAAAAAAGGTTTTCTGAAAAAAAATCCCAATAGGTGAGATCAGCCAGGAGAAGTTTATCAATTGTTATGAAAATCAGGGGATGTAACTGTAGGTAAGGAACACAAAAAGATAACTCTCTATTATTTTGTCGCAAGCAGGGGGACATCAATCCTTAATACAGATGAAATGAAAAAAGATTTTGAGATTTTCCCTGGATTTACTACTCTCATTGTCCGTCTCTGGCTCCGTGCTAGGTCTGTCTCAAAACGAGAAATGTCTCGTATAACGATAGGCTGCATATATATGTCTATGTATTATTTCTGTCCTCCTGTAGCGGAACTGGACTAGGTCAATCGTCGGCGACTAGGTATCTCAATTGTTAGAGCGTCCGTCTTAGTTCAGAGGGTTCCGGGTTCGAACCCCGGTCTGGTTTTCCATTTGGTTTCTCCTATTTATTCCACTTGGTGCCTGTGACAAACTCTTGTTTCAAGTATTGCGTGAATGCCTGGCACGGCCACGGGATACCCGAGCTTTGGTTGTAAATAGTGATTTATTCGGGGGTGAAGACTTAGATAAAAGGAGGGAGGAATGTAGCGGAACTGGACTGGGTCGATCGTTGGCGACCAGGTAACTCAAAAGAAGAGCATTCGTCTAGAGTTCGGAGGGTCTTGGGTTCGAACCCCGGTCTAGCCGTGCACTTACTCGCTTCTATTACATTCCAAAAGGTAAGTTTCTCATAATGATTGAACGCGTTTTGTTTTCAATATCATGCTGGTATGAATGCAAATCGGTTATAACCAAGTGGGCTTCATGGTAAATATATATGTAACCGATTTTGCGTTCATACCGGCATGAACAATAAAAAAAAAATACCGTTCAATTCTCATATGAACGCAATTTCTTATGGTCATGCTCATAGAGGAACGTCATCTTCGCTAGCCAAGGGTTATTATCCGGTACAATCTACATACTCAAAGTATAACGATAGCCAAGGGTTACTATCCGGTACGATCTATATACTCAAAGTATAACGATAGCCAAGGGTTACTATCTGGTACAATCTACATACTCAAAGTATAACGATAGCCAAGGGTTACTATCCGGTGCAATCTACATACTCAAAGTATAACGATAGCCAAGGGTTACGATCCGGTACGATCTATATACTCAAAGTATAACGATAGCCAAGGGTTACGATCCGATACGATCTACATACTCTTCTGTACACATACTTTGATAATCGAATTTTCTATATCATTTTTCATGCGAATGTTTGGTCGAGTCAAGTTCAGTATTAAATAGATCCTGAAATGTGGATATTTGCTTCAAAGACTCAAAATATCGGGGGTGACCGGATTTGCCCCGGGGCCTAATAAAACTTGCCGACGGGGCTGTTATATTTTGTAATATTGCAGACCTAGACATTAGTTTGATTCACCAAACATAACTTGGTTACTTAGAAGACTTGTAAACAGAAAAATCTGTTGTACGGTTTAGTTTTGCGCAATAGTCATGTCCACCACCTGTGTATGATAGATCTATCTGATATATGTACACACGACTAACTTGAGGCTATATAACCATTTTGCCACAGATTGTGGCATAAATTTGGTAACATAGTCACACATGAAATAATGTGACGTAAAATCTCTCCCCCTCGCAGTCATTCATTCCAAAGTGGATTTACTTTAAGACAGCTTATAAGGAAAGGTGATCGAGTGCAAAACATGTGTATTGGACTGTAGAAATAGACAAGGCTTGTTCTATAGTGTTTTACGTTCAGTATACTGTAGTACGCAGTGGTAAAGTCGTCTAAGAGGAATATATGTATGCATGTTTTCTGAGGGCAGTGAGCCCTAAGACTCTCTGTTTCTATCGGATCACATTGATTCGCTAAAATACGGTAACCGATATATATATGAGGTCACAGCACACCTAAGCATGTCTACGTATCGATACTGAACTGGGGCACAGCACACCTAAGCGTAAAATACACATATGCTATAGGCCTTCTGATCTGGGTCACAGCACATCTAAACATGTGGGTGTGATCTGACCAATATCAGTGCAACATATGCATTTTAGAGATTTGTAACTAGCCCCTGTGACCAGATCGAATGATTGACAGCGAACATGTACAGTACAAAGATAGATTACTCCCCTTGGTCCAGAAACCTTTTTTAACTTCCGTGTGCTACACCGTCGCGGAGGACAAAATAGTTCAACACTTTAATGTGATTCTTTTCCATTCAACATTCAGTCAAATGTTCTATTTATTCAGGTTAATATATTTTATTTATTTATTAATTAGTCATTAATGAAAATCATCGTAAATTAAGCCAGTTCTGTACGCGTATGAATATATTACACTCCATCTACCGAACTACTTTCTTTGACAATATGGCGGGTTAGAATCACAAAAGCCAGCTTTGATGATTGAACCATTGCTTTAGCCATTCGCTTCAAGGATTTTGACTTCGGTTGGACATCAGACGCAAACAGAACTATTATATTAATATTTAGGACTTTCGTTCTATGGGATTGGAGTCGTGTAACTCATCATGAAAACTGTTTATGGAGAAGGAACCTGACATCACTTCGAGTTCGAGTGAGTCAGCATCCGAACCCGAGATAAGAAACCCCAAAGAAAATTTTGGCATCATGAAAATAAGAAACAAATTGAAGTTGTGATAATCACGTGTCTGGAACTTACACTACACACGTGTGTAAAATGTATTAATTTCAGGTAAGAAACGCAAACATTTTGTCCGCTTGTTATGAGCAGACATGTTTTAGTTTTTTTGGGAGTCTCCCCTCCTGGTTTCGATCGGTGCTATTTACAACACCGATAGAAATATCATTGTCTAAATATCTACATTTGCACGTATATTGTTATTCATTCCATTGGTGGGTTTAATGTTTGCAAACAATGATATCTTTGACTGTTAATACGGAGCTGTATTATTGCCTTCTCAATACACAACCTTGTGTATTGCAAATTGAGCGTTACAGTACATATCTATATTGAGCACATATCTGCTCAGAACATAATAACAATTTATTATGATACCACGTTTCATTGATTTGTTCAACTTACATGATGTACTTGGTATTTTATGCAAAAAGTGGATGTCACATAGAATGCATTAAGGTTTATAAATATATTTCTATAGTCCAACCCTGGACATTGCTAGAAGGTTTGGCAAAACTGGTTACCACTGTGGTGTTGCATATGTATGGTTCATCTTGTGTACAGTATTTGCGCACAGAAGAAAGACAGTGTGACCCTCACGTCACGTTGGCCTATATTTACCGATACTGACCTTGCATGCTATCCTACATCCTCGATATCCAGGGGTTACGCTTACTTTCGCTCTCTGCACCCCTGAAATATGTCATAGCAAAATTGAAGGCACAAAGATAGCTGTTTGATTGGTGTCGGGTAAAAAAACCTGACCAATCGCTAGACTGATACCTGTCCTTTGAAGATTACAAAGGCGAGACGCCAGACTTCAAAGCCTGTGAATTTCTACCGTTACGTGACCGCAAGATTCTTTTGATGTACATCAAAGGATCGAACTAGTCTTCTTGTCTCATCAACAAGGTGGCGCACAGGAAGCCTTCAACTTTGCTATGATATATTCCAGGGATGTAGAGAGAGAAAGTGAATGTAACTTCTGGATATCGAGGATGGCGATTGCTTTTCCTTCTAACCAAATTCTGTGACCTAAAAACAACTTACTATCTAAGTAATGAAATGGTAATTGTTACTGTGAACCTGCTTTAAGGGTTGAATGTTCCAGTAGTTTAGCCTAGGCCTCCTCACAGGTGACCAAAGTTTGATTCTCAGATCAAGTGAAGTGTAGGATTTTAAGAGATAGGTATTTTCATTCCCTGTTCACCTTCAACTTAAATTATTCAAAGTCCTTTAATATGACTGAAATATGTAGGTCCTGTTCAGTTTGTCTTGATGTATGTGAAGGATCTTTAATCACAAAAAGTTACAGATCTAGAATTAACAGAGAAACTTAGCTACATATGCAACAGAGGTCATCATTTTTCAATGCCTCCGCTAGAAGTAGAACCCAGGAGCAGCGGTCATTATTTTGTCTATTCCTCCGCTAGGAGATGAACCCGGGATCTCTGCCTTACTAGTCTTAGGCTCGACCAAATGAGCTAAAGAGAAATATCCCCTAGCCGAATCAGTAGGAAGCAGCTAGTATTTACCGATACTCTCCAAACTCTCCCTCCAGGAAAGAACTCTTTTTTTTTCAAGGGGTCATAATGATTCTTGTGAAAGTATGGCTAGGTATTTTGTCAGTATTTCCAAGATCCCTATATGTTGGTGCCACTGTAACTGAAGTCATTATTCTATCAATACCTACGATAGGAGTCAAATCCAGGACCTTTGGTTTACTAGTCTTATGTCTACTGAATGAGCTGGAGAAATTCTCCCTAGCCGAATTGGTAGGAAGCGGCTAGTATTTTACAAGGGTGACACATAGAAGAACTAAACTGCGAGTTTCCAATTTACTGGTAGTAAGTTGTGTAGTTACAGCACCCATTTCAGAAAAAGATTCAAGTCCAAGTTTGCCTTTGTAATACAACATCTCGGTTACATGTTACATGCTTGTTGTTCCAGTGTCATTGACTGACCTCTAGATAACGTGTGTTGCTCCTTGGACTGACCAATCTGTAGTATGCATCCATGTCTCCATGGAATGACCAGTCGGTAATATGTACATTGTCTCATCAAATAAACAAAGTCTTTTGGACAGGTCATGACGAATAAGTAGCTTGCACAGGTCATGACGAATTAGTAGCTTGGACAGGTCATGACGAATTAGTAGCTTGGACTGGTCATGACGAATTAGTAGCTTGGACAGGTCATGACAAATTAGTAGCTTGGACAGGTCATGGCGAATTAGTAGCTTGGTCAGGTCATGACGAATAAGTAGCTTGGACAGGTCATGACGAATTAGTAGCTTGGACAGGTCATGATGAATCAGTAGCTTGGACAGGTCATGA